>NC_090342.1:819223-887201 GCF_035084215.1 Heptranchias perlo | reverse complement strand
TGGGAGGAGAGAGGGGGCGTTGGGGGGGGAGAGAGGGGGCGTGGGGGGGAGAGAGGGGGTGTTGGGGGGGGAGAGAGGGGGGAGAGAGGGGGGGAGAGAGGGGGGAGGAGAGAGGTGGGGAGAGAGGGGGGGGAGAGGAGGGGAGATAAGGGGGGAGGGGAGAGGAGGGGAGATAAGGGGGGAGAGGGGGGGAGAGAGGGGGGGGGGGAGAGGGGGTGTTTGCGGGGGTGAGAGAGGGGGCGTGTTGGGGGGGGAGAGAGGGGGGAGCGAGAGGGGTGTTGTGGGGGGGGAGAGAGGGGGGTGTTGGGGGGGGAGAGAGGGGGGTGTTGCGGGGGGGGGAGAGAGGGGGGTGTTGGGGGGGAGAGAGGGATGTTGGGGGGGGAGAGAGGGGGTGTTGGGGGGGAGAGGGGGGTGTTGCAGGGGGGAGAGAGGGGGGTGTTGGGGGGGAGAGAGGGGGGTGTTGGGGGGGAGAGAGGGGGGTGTTGGGGGGGAGAGAGGGGGGTGTTGGGGGGGGAGAGAGGGGGGTGTTGGGGGGGGAGAGGGGGGTGATGGGGGAGAGAGAGGGGGTGATGGGGAGAGAGAGGGGGGTGATGGGGGAGAGAGAGGGGGGTGATGGGGAGAGAGAGGGGGGTGATGGGGGAGAGAGGGGGGTGATGGGGGAGAGAGGGGGGTGATGGAGGAGAGAGGGGGGTGATGGAGGAGAGAGGGGGTGATGGGGAGAGAGGGGGTGATGGGGAAGAGAGAGGGGGCGTGTTGGGGGGGGAGAGAGGGGGCGTGTTGGGGGGGAGAGAGGGGGTGTCGGGGGGGAGAGAGGGGGGGAGGGGGGAGAGAGGGGGGGGGGAGAGGAGGGGAGATAAGGGGAGGGGAGAGGAGGGGGGAGAGGGGGGGAGGGGGGGGAGAGAGGGGGCGTGTTGGGGGGAGAGAGGGGGTGTTGGGGGGGGAGAGAGGGGGTGTTGGAGGGGGAGAGAGGGGGGGGGGAGAGGAGGGGAGATAAGGGGAGGGGAGAGGAGGGGGGAGAGGGGGGGGAGGGGGGGGAGAGAGGGGGCGTGTTGGGGGGAGAGGGGGGGGAGAGAGAGGGTGTTGTGGGGGGGGTTGTTGGGGGGTGGGTGTTGGGGGGGAGAGAGAGGGGGGTGTTGGGGGGGGGAGAGAGGGGGGTGTTGGGGGGGGGAGAGAGAGGGGGCATTGGGGGGGGGAGAGAGGGGGGGCGTTGGGGGGGGAGAGAGGGGGATGATGGGGGAGGAGAGAGGGGGGGAGAGAGGGGGGTGTGGCGGCGGGTGTTGGGGGGGGGAGAGAGGGGGGTTGGGGGGGAGAGAGGGGGGGGTTGGGGGGGGGAGAGGGGGTGATGGGAGAGAGGGGGGTGATGGGGGAGAGAGAGGGGTGTAGGGGGAGAGAGAGGGGGCGTGTTGGGGGGGGGAGAGGGGGTGTTGGGGGGAGAGAGGGGGGTGTTGGGGAGGAGAGAGGGGGCGTTGGGGGGGGAGAGAGGGGGCGTTGGGGGGGAGAGAGGGGGCGTTGGGGGGGAGAGAGGGGGTGTTGGGGGGGGAGAGAGGGGGGAGAGAGGGGGGGAGAGAGGGGGAGGAGAGAGGTGGGGGAGAGAGGGGGGGGAGAGGAGGGGAGATAAGGGGGAGGGGAGAGGAGGGGAGATAAGGGGGGAGAGGGGAGGGAGAGAGGGGGGGGGGAGAGGGGGTGTTGCGGGGGTGAGAGAGGGGGCGTGTTGGGGGGGAGAGAGGGGGGAGCGAGAGGGGTGTTGTGGGGGGGGGAGAGGGGGGTGTTGCGGGGGGGGGGGGAGAGAGGGGGGTGTTGGGGGGGGGAGAGAGGGGGGGCATTGGGGGGGGTGTTGGGGGGGGTGTTGGGGGGGGAGAGAGGGGATGTTGGGGGGGGAGAGAGGGGGGTGTTGGGGGGGAGAGGGGGGTGTTGCGGGGGGGAGAGAGGGGGGTGTTGGGGGGGGAGAGAGGGGGGTGTTGGGGGGGGAGAGAGGGGGGTGTTGGGGGGGGAGAGAGGGGGGTGATGGGGGAGAGAGAGGGGGGTGATGGGGGAGAGAGAGGGGGGTGATGGGGGAGAGAGAGGGGGGTGATGGGGGAGAGAGAGGGGGGTGATGGGGGAGAGAGAGGGGGGTGATGGGGGAGAGAGAGGGGGGTGATGGGGGAGAGAGAGGGGGTGATGGGGGAGAGAGAGGGGGGTGATGGGGAGAGAGAGGGGGGTGATGGGGGAGAGAGAGGGGGGTGATGGGGAGAGAGAGGGGGTGATGGGGGAGAGAGAGGAGGTGATGGGGAGAGAGAGGGGGTGATGGGGAGAGAGAGGGGGTGATGGGGGAGAGAGAGGGGGTGATGGGGGAGAGAGAGGGGGTGATGGGGGAGAGGGGGGGGGTGATGGGGAGAGGGGGGGGTGATGGGGGAGAGAGGGGGTGATGGGGGAGAGAGGGGGTGATGGGGGAGAGAGGGGGTGATGGGGAGAGAGAGGGGGGAGAGAGGGGGGAGAGAGAGGGGTGTTGTGGGGGGTGTTGTTGGGGGGGGTGTTGGGGGGGAGAGAGGGGGGTGTTGGGGGGGGGAGAGGGGGGTGTTGCGGGGGGGGGAGAGAGGGGGGTGTTGGGGGGGGGGGAGAGAGGGGGGCATTGGGGGGGGTGTTGGGGGGGGTGTTGGGGGGGAGAGAGGGGATGTTGGGGGGGGAGAGAGGGGGGTGTTGGGGGCAGAGGGGGTGTTGCGGGGGGGAGAGAGGGGGTGTTGGGGGGGGAGAGAGGGGGGAGCGAGAGGGGTGTTGTGGGGGGGGAGAGAGGGGGGGCATTGGGGCGGGTGTTGGGGGGGGGTGTTGGGGGGGAGAGAGGGGATGTTGGGGGGGGAGAGAGGGGGGTGTTGGGGGGGGAGAGGGGGGTGTTGCGGGGGGGAGAGAGGGGGGTGTGGGGGGGAGAGAGGGGGGTGTTGGGGGGGAGAGAGGGGGGGTGATGGGGGAGAGAGAGGGGGGTGATGGGGGAGAGAGAGGGGGTGATGGGGGAGAGAGAGGGGGGTGATGGGGGAGAGAGAGGGGGGTGATGGGGGAGAGAGGGGGGGGTGATGGGGGAGAGAGAGGGGGGTGATGGGGGAGAGAGAGGGGGGTGATGGGGGAGAGAGAGGGGGGTGATGGGGGAGAGAGAGGGGGGTGATGGGGGAGAGAGAGGGGGGTGATGGGGGAGAGAGAGGGGGGTGATGGGGAGAGAGAGGGGGTGATGGGGGAGAGAGAGGAGGTGATGGGGGAGAGAGAGGAGGTGATGGGGGAGAGAGAGGGGGTGATGGGGGAGAGAGAGGGGGTGATGGGGGAGAGGGGGGGGTGATGGGGGAGGGGGGGGGTGATGGGGGAGAGAGGGGGTGATGGGGGAGAGAGGGGGTGATGGGGGAGAGAGAGGGGGGAGAGAGGGGGGAGAGAGAGGGGTGTTGTGGGGGGTGTTGTTGGGGGGGTGTTGGGGGGGAGAGAGGGGGTGTTGGGGGGGGGGGGAGAGAGGGGGGTGTTGGGGGGGAGAGATAGAGAGGGGGCATTGGGGGGGGGAGAGAGAGGGGCGTTGGGGGGAGAGAGGGGGTGTTGGGGGGGTGAGAGGGGTGTTGGGGGGAGAGAGGGGGGTGTTGGGGGGGGGAAGAGAGGGGGAGGGGAGAGAGAGGGGGGAGTTGGGGGGGTGTTGTGGGGGGGAGAGAGGGGGGGCGTTGGGGAGAGAGAGGGGGTGATGGGGGAGAGAGAGGGGGGTGATGGGGGAGAGAGAGGGGGTGATGGGGGGGGGAGAGAGGGGGGTGATGGGGGAGAGAGAGGGGGGTGATGGGGGAGAGAGAGGGGGGTGATGGGGAGAGAGAGGGGGTGATGGGGGAGAGAGAGGGGGGTGATGGGGGAGAGAGAGGGGGGTGATGGGGGAGAGAGAGAGAGGGTGTGTGGGGAGAGAGAGAGAGGGGTGTGGGGAGAGAGAGAGGGTGTTGGGGAGAGAGAGGAGAGGAGTGTAGGGGGAGAAATGAGGGAGGGAGGGAGGGAGGGAGGGGGAGAAATGAGGGAGGGGGAAAGGGGCAAGGAGAGGGAGGGAAGGTGGAGAGGGGGCCAGGGAGAGGGAGGGAGGGGGCAGGGAGAGGGAGGGAGGGGGCAGGGAGAAGGAGGGAGGGGCAGTGAGAGGAGAGGGAGGAGGGGGAGAGGGAGGGAGGGGGAGAGGGAAGGAAGGAGAGGTGAGAGGGGGGATTGGATGGGGTACAGTGTCTGTGAGGGGGGATTGGATGGGGTACAGTGTCTGTGAGGGGGATTGGTTGGGGTACAGTGTCTGTGAGGGGGATTGGTTGGGGTACAGTGTCTGTGAGGGGGATTGGATGGGGTACAGTGTCTGTGAGGGGGATTGGTTGGGGTACAGTGTCTGTGAGGGGGGATTGGATGGGGTACAGTGTCTGTGAGGGGGATTGGATGGGGTACAGTGTCTGTGAGGGGGATTGGTTGGGGTACAGTGTCTGTGAGGGGGGATTGGATGGGTACAGTGTCTGTGAGGGGGGATTGGATGGGGTACAGTGTCTGTGAGGGGGGATTGGATGGGGTACAGTGTCTGTGAGGGGGGATTGGATGGGGTACAGTGTCTGTGAGGGGGATTGGATGGGGTACAGTGTCTGTGAGGGGATTGGATGGGGTACAGTGTCTGTGAGGGGGGATTGGATGGGGTACAGTGTCTGTGAGGGGGGATTGGATGGGGTACAGTGTCTGTGAGGGGGATTGGATGGGGTACAGTGTCTGTGAGGGGGGATTGGATGGGGTGCAGTGTCTGTGAGGGGGATTGGATGGGGTACAGTGTCTGTGAGGGGGGATTGGATGGGGTGCAGTGTCTGTGAGGGGGGATTGGATGGGGTACAGTGTCTATAAACTAGGCAGGAGGGGCCTCTCGTGATGTGATAGCCCGGTTGGTCTGTTAAAATGAATGAACCTGATGCTTCATTTTTAATGTAAAAATCTGACATTTCCTCGTGGGTTTTGTCCCAGTCCCGAACCCCCAGAAATACAACAGCCCATTTTATCCAACAGCCGAGTTTGTCCCTTCCATGTTTCGGTTTGCCGCTCAGCCTTTCATGTACTGATGGTTTTTACCCCTGCTGAAGGTACCCAGCTCTGTAAGTAAACCCTCTCACACTATAGGGACACATTCATGGCCGTCCTTCAGTGGGCAGCTGGTCGGGGCTGTGTCGGTGTTTGCCGGTTTTGGTGGTTGTGAGGCGTATTTAGGAGAGAAGGGAGGAGTGGAGGATGTGAGTCCACTAACTGTGAGCAGTATGAAGACATCAATGGGTGAGATCTCGAGGAGCCCTCTCCCCGACACATCGATACTTACTTCTGTCTGAATGATATTCCATGCGTTGGTCAGTCCAACGTTCCCCTCTGATCCGTACAACCTCAGTCCGATCTTCAAATCCTCCCGCGCATACTCTGCGACCTATTCGAACACAAGGAGAGTCAGTACTTCAGACAGGGCCCGATGCAATAAACAAGGCCGCAGTATTAACACATCCACCCCCACACAGGCTATCGTCAGGCCTCCAGTTTGGGCCAAGATCTCTTATGGGACCAGTTCATTTACTGCAAGACCAGCATTCTCCAAAATGCCAAACTCAGAAATTAAATCAAATTAAAGAACTCTATGCATAAAGTGTAAACTAATAGCGACCATCGCTGTAATATTGTGTTAAAATATAAACGTTTCCTGGCCCTTGCCCCAGGGAATGTGATGAACCAGGATTTCCTGGATGAGGGCGGGCGAGGGGGAGGGGGGAGTCGAGGGGGAGGGGCGGGGCGAGGGGGAGGGGGGAGTCGAGGGGGAGGGGCGGGCGAGGGGGAGGGGGGAGTCGAGGGGGAGGGGCGGGCGAGGGGGAGAGGGGAGTCGAGGGGAGGGGGGAGTGGGGAGGCGAGGGGTGGGCGAGGGGGAGGCGAAATGTGACCCACACTGGGAGTGGGGTTAGGGCCCATTCTGAGCCAAGGGCGTTGTAACGAGCCGAGGGCGTTGTAACGAGCCGAGGGCGTTGTAACGAGCCGAGGGCGTTGTAACGAGCCGAGGGCGTTGTAACGAGCCGAGGGCGTTGAAAGCTTCATTTCAATTCCAGTTGTGGGATATTTCTTGGTATCGAGCGCGATACATTTTAAGAACTATTTACAATACAGCTATTGGTTCATTGCCCCAGTGACTGAAAAGAACAAGTGTAGGGCTGAGATCAAATGTTAATCGAATCCTCTTTTCCCCATGGCCGACCCTCCCATCAATGAGATTGGCCCAAGTGTCCTGAGCCAGCAATAAGCTTTGGGTCTTGTTTCCTTGTGGTCAATTATTGATCAGCAGTGTCAAGATGACCTTTTCCTTAAGTGGCCTCTTTTATTTAACTATTCCTCTGATGCTATGGTTGTAATTCAGGACGGAGGGAGTGGATTCCTGAACGCTCCATAAGCAAGACACTGGAGCCACAGTGTGCAACACTACAGTGGATGCACTGAGCCCAGCGGTGGGACAGCCCAGCGGTGGGACAGCCCAGCGATGGGGCTCCCATCCACTAACCCAGTATTGGTCTAAGGTGATTATAGTAGCACAGGTTCACGACACACAAGTCTGTTGAATTTGGGTGAAAGTGTCACGATCCTGGGCCTGAGCGAGACCTGAATTGCTGTTTGTGACTCTCCCCTCACAGTGGCTGCCTTGTGTTCTACACGTACCTTTACGTGGCCTGTCCCCCAGAGTGTGGGCACTCAGCTCTAGGTCTAATCTTGGCCAACCCCATACCCTTGTGGCTCTCTTCCCTATTTCAACACTTCACTCTCTACCAACGTTGACACTTCATTGTCGTTTTTTTTATTCGTTCATGGGATGTGGGCGTCGCTGGCGAGTCCAGCATTTATTGCCCATCCCTAATTGCCCTTGAGAAGGTGGTGGTGAGCCGCCTTCTTGAACCGCTGCAGTCCGTGTGGTGAAGGTTCTCCCACAGTGCTGTTAGGAAGGGAGTTCCAGGATTTTGACCCAGCGACAATGAAGGGATGGTGTGTGACTTGGAGGGGAACGTGCAGGTGGTGGTGTTCCCATGTGCCTGCTGCTCTTGTCCTTCTAGGTGGTAGAGGTCGCGGGTTTGGGAGGTGCTGTTGAAGAAGCCTTGGCGAGTTGCTGCAGTGCATCCTGTAGATGGTCCACACGGCAGCCATTACAGCCTTGGTCCAAACATGGACAAAAGAGCTGAATTCCAGAGGTGAGGTGAGAGTGACTGCCCTTGACAGCAAGGCAGCATTTGACAGAGTGTGGCCCCAAGGAGCCCTAATACAATTGAAGTCAATGGGAATCAGGGGGAAAACTCTCCAGTGGCTGGAGTCTTACCTAGCACAAAGGAAGATGGTAGTGGTTGTTGGAGGCCAATCATCTCAGCCCCAGGGCATTGCTGCAGGAGTTCCTCAGGGCAGTGTCCTAGGCCCAGCCATCTTCAGCTGCTTCATCAATGACCTTCCCTCCATCATAAGGTCAGAAATGGAGATGTTCGCTGATGATTGCACAGTGTTCAGTTCCATTCGCAACCCCTCAAATAATGAAGCAGTCTGAGCCCGCATGCAGCAAGACCTGGACAACATCCAGGCTTGGGCTGATAAATGGCAATTAATATGGTAGGGTGGTAAATAGCGAGGAGGATAGCCTCAGTCTTCAGGACGATATAGATGGGTTGGTCAGATGGGCGGAACAGTGGCAAATGGAATTTAACCCGGAAAAGAGGTGATGCACTTTGGAGGGACTAACAAGGCAAGGGAATACACAATGAATGGGAGGACCCTAGGCAAGACAGAGGGTCAGAGGGATCTTGGTGTGCAAGTTCACAGATCCCTGAAGGCGGCGGAACAGGTAGATAAGGTGGTAAAGAAGGCATATGGGATACTTGCCTTTATTAGCCGAGGCATAGAATATAAGAGCAAGGAGGTTACGATGGAGCTGTATAAAACACTGGTTAGGCCACAGCTGGAGTACTGTGTGCAGTTCTGGTCGCCACACTACAGGAAGGATGTGATCGCTTTGGAGAGGGTGCAGAGGAGATTCACCAGGATGTTACCAGGGCTGGAGCGCTTCAGCTATGAAGAGAGACTGGGAAGATTGGGTTTGTTTTCCTTGGAGCAGAGAAGGCTGAGGGGGGACATGATTGAGGTGTACAAAATTATGAGGGGCACAGATAGGATGGATACTAAGGAGCTTTGTCCCTTCGTTGAGGGTTCTATAACAAGGGGACATAGATTCAAGGTAAAAGGCGGGAGGTTTAGAGGGGATTTGAGAAAGAACTTTTTCACCCAGAGGGTGGTTGGAGTCTGGAACTCACTGCCTGAAAGGGTTGTGGAGGCAGGAACCCTCACAACATTCAAGAAGCATTTGGATGAGCACTTGAAATGCCATAGCATACAAGGCTACGGACCAAATGCTGGAATATGGGATTAGAGTAGACTGGGCTGATGGCCGGCGCGGACACGATGGGCCGAAGGGCCTCTATCCGTGCTGTATAACTCTATGACTCTAATATTCACGCCAGACAAGTGCCAGGCAATGACCATCTCCAACAAGAGAGAGTCTAACCACCTCCCCTTGACATTCAACGGCATTACCATCGCCGAATCCCCCACCATCAACATCCTGGGGGTCACCATTGACCAGAAACTTAACTGGACCAGCCATATAAATACTGTGCCTACAAGAGCAGGTCAGAGGCTGGGAATTCTGCAGCGAGTGACTCACCTCCTGACTTCCCAAAGCCTTTCCACCATCGACAAGGCACAAGTCAGGAGTGTGATGGAATACTCTCCATTTGCCTGGATGAGTGCAGCTCCAAAAACACTCAAGACGCTCGACACCATCCAGGACAAAGCAGCCCGCTTGATTGGCACCCCATCCACCACCCTAAACATTCACTCCCTTCACCACCGGCGCACAGTGGCTGCAGTGTGTACCATCCACAGGATGCACTGCAGCAACTCGCCAAGGCTTCTTCGACAGCACCTCCAAAACCCACGACCTCTACCACCTAGAAGGACAAGAGCAGCAGGCACATGGGAACAACATCACCTGCACGTTCCCCTCCAAGTCACACACCATCCCGACTTGGAAATATATCGCCGTTCTTTCATCGTTGCTGGGTCAAAATCCTGGAACTCCCTTCCGAACAGCACTGTGGGAGAACCTTCACCACACGGACTGCAGCGGTTCAAGAAGGCGGCTCACCACCACCTTCTCAAGGGCAATTAGGGATGGGCAATAAATGCCAGCCTCGCCAACGACGCCCACATCCCATGAACGAATTAAAAAAAACTCTTACCCACATCCACTCCTCAAACTCGCTAATCACACAAGGCCTCAGCACCTCCAACACTCTCTCATTCACACAACGAACTGCCATCTCTAACCCCTCTCCACCCTCTCTTTCTACCCCAACAGAAACTAGTTCCAAATAGCCTCAGAAGAGCTTTCTCCACCGCCCATCCCTCTGGCCCGCCATTTGCATTGATGGTGGTGCCTCCATGAAGTTGCTTGTGATTTGTTTTATTTCCATCTTTGATGCCTTTGTCCCTTTCTGGACAGCCTTCAACTCCCTCTCACATCATGTGGCATACAACTGTGGAATCATAGAACTTTACATCACAGAGGGCCATTCTGCCCATCGTGCCTGTGCCATCTCTTTGCTATTCGTTCATTCCCTGCCCTTTCCCCACACCCTTTCAAATTTTTCTTTTCAGAGAACCATTTTAGTTCACAGCACAGGAACAAGTCATTCGGCCCATCGTATTTTGCTAAATCATAGATGATCAATCCAAAATTATTCCCAATGCTCCGCATTCTCCCCATCTCCCTCTACTTCAACTATTTATCCACTTCCCTTTTAAAAGGTATTTCAGACTCTGCTTTATCTCTGGTGGCAAACCATGTCCTAACAATCCCTGATGTCTACCTTTATCCTTTTGGTGATGATCTTACATTTATTCCCTCCAGTTACCGACTCACCAAACAGCAGAAATAATTTTTCCCTATTTACCTCATGAGAACCCCTCATCATTTTGAACCCCTCTATCAGTTCTCCCCCTAACCTTCTCTGCACTATTGAACAAAAAAGTTTCTGTCGTCTCTTTTCATAACTAAATCCTCTCATCCCTGGGATCATCTGAGTGAATCTCCTCTCCATGGCCTTGACATCCTTCCTAAAGTGGGGCACCCAAAACTGGTCACAAGTGCAGTCTGACCAATGATTTGGACAGGGCTGGAATTACCTCTATGCTTTTATACTTGGTGCCTCTATTTATAAAATCTAGCATCCCATATATTTTTTTACAGCTTTATCAACTTGTCCTCTCACTTTTAAAGATTTATGTATCTGAACCTCTAAGTCACTCTGCTTCTCCACTCCTTTTAAAGTTTTGTCATTTAAACTCCGATTTTAACTTAGAGTGGGATTTGGGCAGGCAGCAAGAGTTAAAATTGCCCCTATTTAATCTTAAATTATGACCTGGTCACTGTCTCCTACCCTCACATTATCTACTTGCCCCATTTTATTGCCTAGAACTAGATCCCGCACTGCCCCGTTCCCTTGACTAAACACACTTCCAGAAATCAGTCCTGGACACATTGTACAAACTCCTCCCATTCTTTGCCACTTACATTCCTCTTACCCCAGTCTACCTTTGGATAACTAAAGTCACCCATTATTTTCATGGTATCACAGTATAGTACAGCACAGCAGGCGGCCATTTGGCCCATCGTGCCTGTGCTGGCTCTTTCCCCATAGCCCTACAAATTCTCCCTGCTGATCCTGCATTTTTCTCTGATTTGTCTTCATATCTCCTCCTCCAGCTCATTCCCACTGTTCAGTGGTTTATAATAAACTCCCAACAGAGTAACCAATTCCCTTTCTATCCTTAACTCCAACAACTAGATCCAGCTCTTGCACCATCCTCTGCTCGAGTGCTGGATTGGGATCTATGATTAACACTGACACCCATTCTCCCTATTTCCCTACTCTATCCCTCCGGAATATTTTGTAGCCGGGAATGTTTAGCTCCCAGTCCTGCCCCAGCTTAAGGCACATCTGTGATGATGGCCATTATGTCAATTCCCCCATAGCAACCTCTGGCCGTCGTTCACCAATTTTATTCCCCAATCTTTTGCATTTTTATACTTAGAACACAAACCTCCCACTGTAGTTTAGTAATCTCATTTTAATCCCTTCTCCTTCTGAGTTGTTTTTTATTACGTAATTATTTATCTCATCTTTCCGACATCCCTTGACCATTTTTCTTTGCTACACTGGCCCTCCCCCCCCACACATTAGTTTAAACCCCCCCCACACATTAGTTTAAACCCCCCCCCCCACACACTAGTTTAACCCCCCCCCCCACACTAGTTTAAACCCCCCCACATTAGTTTAAACCCCCCCCCCCCCCCACACATTAGTTTAAACCCCCCCCCACACATTAGTTTAAACCCCCCCCCCCCACACATTAGTTTAAACCCCCCCCCCCCCACACATTAGTTTAAACCCCCCCCCCCCCACACATTAGTTTAAAACCCCCCCCCCCACACATTAGTTTAAACCCCCCCCCACACATTAGTTTAAACCCCCCCCACACATTAGTTTAAACCCCCCCCCCCCACACATTAGTTTAAACCCCCCCCCCCACACATTAGTTTAAACCCCCCCCACTCTTCAGTTACTGACACTGGTCCCAGCCTAATTCAAGTGAACTTTGTCCAGCTCACTCCTGCCTCAGAACTGGTCCCAGCGTCTCAGGAATCTGAACCCTTCCTTCTTGCAGGTCACACATGTAACTCCCTTATCTTCCTGCTCCTTCACTGACTGGCTCATGGCAGCAGGAGTAATCCTGAGATTCCTGCTCGAGATCGTGCCCTTTAACCTCTCTGCTAATCCCTATAACCCCCGACCCCACACACACTAAGACTTGCCCTTCTCCTAAATCTGTGGGTTTCTCACCGTATAAAGTTTAAGAATCAGACAGTCGATTAAAATGCTCTTCCCCTTTAAGAGGGCCCTTTAAAGATTGTGTCACCTTGTTTGGAATTCAGTTGTTCTGAGCCAGAATCCGCTCGAGTGTGTTTGGATATTCATTACTGGCTAATTAGCTTGTCATTGGCTCCTGTAATAACAGCTCGATAAATAGAAAGCCGGGGATCCCAATCAGAGGGTTAGAATCAAGTTTCTCATTCGGATGGAAACGTTCGCCCCTAAGGCAGTGCAGTGGTAGCAAGCCAACTATTTGTGGCTGCCCCATTTACATATTTTAGGACCATACCAGGCACACGATGGGCCGAACAGCCTCCTTCTGCGCTGTAATATTATTCCTGCCACTTGGAGGAGTCACTCTTGTCCGGCTGCGGCTGAGTGACGTTCGTGCCGTGGATTTACAGGCAGTGCCGATGTACGACCTGACCTGAAATTGGCCAAAATCTGACGAAACGGCTTGGGAGATAGGGAGGGAAGAGTGAGAGACTGGGGGGAGTGGGGGGGAGAGGAGGAGTGGGGGGGGGGGGGAGGAGGAGTGGGGGGGGGGGGAGAAGTGGGGGGGGGGGGGGAAGAGAGGCCCCGAGGGGGAGAATGAGAGACCGAGGGGCGTTGGGAGGTGATACCGAAGGGGGGACGGAGGGGGGGAGAGAGGGAGAGAGTGACAGACCGGGGAGAGTGACAGACCGGGGAGAGTGACAGACCGGGGAGAGTGACAGACCGGGGAGAGTGACAGACCGGGGAGAGTGACAGACCGGGGAGAGTGACAGACCGGGGAGAGTGACAGACCGGGGAGAGAGGGGTGTGGGGGTGGAGATTTGATTGAAACTCAATGCCGAAGGTTTGGCCTGCGATCGAATGCGATTTTGCCACTCAGATATTCAACGCTTAAAATTACAGGTCGGTAATTTCGCTCCGACTCTCTGACAGAACTGAGTTACTTGCTCAGAAATGTAGAAGTTTTATTAGGAAGGACGCAGGGAAAGGCCAGGGAGAAGGACAGCTCCAGATGAAGAGCTAGCCCCAGCAGAGGTACGATGGGCTGAATGGCCTCCCTCTGTGCTGTATCTCCATGATATGCAGGGGGGCCAAGCTCTGCTGTTGCTGAATGTTTGCTCAAATTTTCCACTCCACCTTCAAGCAAAGAAATCTTTTTAAATTCGATCCAGAGGAGACTCATTCTAATGTCCAGGTGAAGGATGATTCTGACCCGTGAAATCCTGCAACTGAAGTTCAGGCCAATGTGTAAGAATGTCAGATTTAAAAGGCACTGCAGGAAGGAGCCTCCTCATCAGTTAAACAGTATGTCAGCTTTCTCCAGCTGGTTTGTGTGATTACTAATGGCAGTGAGGAGAAGGTCACAAGCTTTTAACAGGAGTGACTGATCCTTCTTTGCAGGCTGATTTGTCGTCACCATCTGCTGCGTCAGATGGAATCAGCTTGTGTAACGTCGATTAGAAGCATGGATTGAAATAGCTTCAGCAGCAACTGATCTAGAGTTTCTTGCACAAATACATATTTTAAGGAAATAAATCCCAGTTATCTTTATTTAAGCTTTACAAATATTTAAGTTGATGCAGTTTTCTGGAGTCTTGTCTTAATCCACTCTCTCACTCGCTGAGGTTTCACTGCAGGCTTTGTGTTTACGGATTATATAAATGGTTTCAAACGTGTAGGTTTTTGTCCCATCCAAAACAAGACACGTATTCACCAATTCCACAGTCCCCATTACTCAGGAGTCTAAGCGGCTTGTCAATATTATGGAGTTCTTGCACATACCACACCACATAAATGACCATCTGACAGGGTCACTCTGCATTGTTTCAAATAAAAGGATCACACTTGTTAACTATTGGTGTGCTGTGACCCATCACTGTGCTGTGGGGAGGGGCGCGCGGGATGGAAAGACATTGGACATTGTGTATGATTTCAGAAAGACTGATCTTCGCAGTAAATTTGCAACATTTAATAATTCAAACACAACTACACAGTTATAAAAGCTCCTTCCATTTACTGGTGCAGTTAGAACTTGGTGCAGAGCCAGATCCAGTAAGAATTTATTGTACCTCGCTCTGGTTATACAAAGCAGTACCAATAAAATTGTCCGTCAGCCAGATGCGAGCAGATGTGAAATACAAGCAGCAACATACACAGGCACACAGGTACCGTCTGACAGGGGCGCGCGCGGGTACCGACTGACAGGGGCGCACACACAGGTACCGTCTGACGGGCGCGCACACACAGGTACCGTCTGACAGGGGCGCGCACACAGGTACCGTCTGATGGGCGCACAGATAGTCTGAGACACGCACCCAGATACAGTCTGAGACATGTATACACACACACACACACACACACACACACACACACACAGTCTATCTGTGTGCATGTGTTAGACTAACATACGCACACAGATACAGACTAACACATACACAGATATACACACACAAACAGACTAACACACATGCACACACACAGATATACACATACACAAATACAGACTAACACACGCACACAGACTAACAAACACACACAGATACAGATAGTCAAAATCAGTAACTCTTATTGTTAGTATGTCCAACTTTTGTAGTTAGTATAGACTGTATACCAACACTTATAGTTAGTACACTAGACTCTTCTGGTGAGTATAGATAATATACCTGATTCTTGTGGTTAGTTTAGCTAGTACATTCAATTCCTGTAGTTAGTATATTTGATATAGGCAATTCTTGTGGTTAGTATAGTTAGTATACCTGCTGCACCCTATAAAGCAGCTCATTTACCCTCCAGCTCCCAGTTCGGATGAACAGTCCACCTGTAAAATTAACCTGCCTGTTCTTGTTTCAGACCCTGACAAACCCACTGGGTATTTCCAGTTTTATTAACAGCATTAATATCACTCTGTGAACAGAATGTGGGTGAGCAAAGTGGCAGAAACTAACCTCTGTCCTGTACACAAAGAACAGGATGACAAGTATCAATTCCAGAAAGAAGATCATCAGCAGGACTATAAAAAACTGAAACAGAAAGGAGAGGGGGACATTATTCAACCAATCACGAGCTAGGAATTCTGTAAATCAAACACTTTAATTTTCTGGGGTTTTAAAAACCATTCAGGGTACGTGAATGACTTTCTGATAGTCAGACAGGTTAAGAAAGAACAAACAGTATCTATATTTATACAGAGTCTCTCAGGCCGCCTCAAAGCACCTCACATCAATGAGTTATTTTTATGAGGTGCAGTTATGTGGGTGAACAGGGCAACTTTTATACACAGCAAGATCCCGCAAACAGCAATGAGACGAATGACCAGTTAATTTGCTTTTGGTGATACTGATCGAGCGTGCTGGTACAGAATTTACTGCAGAAACTCACAACAGCATCTCCTGGCCCCGCGACCTCCTCACCCTCCTCACCACTACAAAAGAACATAAGCAACAGGAGCAGGAGTGGGCCACACGGCCCCTCGAGCCTGCTCCGCCATTCAATCAGATCATGGCTGATCTTCAACCTCAACTCCACTTTCCCGCCCGATCCCTGTATCCCCTAGAGTCCAATAATCTATCGATCTCAGTCTTGAATATACTCAACGACTCAGCATCCACAGCCCTCTGGGGTAGAGAATTCCAAAGATTCACAACCCTCTGAGTGAAGAAATTCCTCCTCATCTCAGTCTTGAATGGCCGACCCCTTATCCTGAGACTATGCCTCTAGTTCTAGACTCTCCAGCCAGGGGAAACAGCCTCTCAGCATCTACCCTGTCAAGGCCCCTCAGAATCTTATATATTTCAATGAAATCACCTCTCATTCTTCTAAACTCCAGAGAGTACAGGCCCATTCTACTCAACCTCTCCTCAAAGGACAGCCCTCTCTACATCACTACAAAGGGCAAGAGCAGCAAAATCCTGAGAACATCACCTCAACATCAATGTAGGGGTTTGCAGTCGTAAAAAAATAGCAAATAGGATCCTAGGTTTTATAAAGTGGAGCATCGAGTACAAAAGGTAATGCTAAACCTAAATTAATCAATGGTTTGGCCTCGATTAGATTACTGTGTCCAGTTTTGGGCTCCTTACTGCAGGATGTCAAGGCCGTGGAGAGACGTGAATCACTGAGATGATCCCAGGGATCAGAGAGTTTAGTTTTGAGGAAAGACTTGTGGAACTGGGACTCTTTTCATTCGAACAAAGGAGGTTAATTCCCAAGGAATTCTTTACTGAGCATGGTTAGACACTGCTGTTCAAAAATTAGTGCATAGCGAAAAAGGAAATTACATACTGAAGATCAGTTCTAAGTTATAGTGAGACTACAGTTTTTATTCTAACCAGCACAAGCTGCTGTAATTACCACAAGCCTTATCTTGGTTTATTCTATACCAAATCTGACCGCAGCCTTTTCACAGATTAACTTAATTTACAAAAAGAAAGCTTGCTCCTTTGTGGCAGCAGGACTTCCCTCTGTGGAATGTCTGGTTATCGGCAGCTGTGAGC
This sequence comes from Heptranchias perlo, assembly GCF_035084215.1. Classification (NCBI taxonomy): domain Eukaryota; kingdom Metazoa; phylum Chordata; class Chondrichthyes; order Hexanchiformes; family Hexanchidae; genus Heptranchias; species Heptranchias perlo. The sequence continues at coordinate 870,733 of NC_090342.1, read as the reverse complement.
AGCCATGTAGTATCGAACAATATGTTGTTTCTATTTACGATAGACCTCCACCGGAGTTCTACATAAAATACCCACTCTAACCAGTGGGTGTGAAATATAAACATTTTAATACAGGACAATCGAGAGATATTAGTAATGGTCGGTCTGCTTTAGGGGTCCAGCAGGAGGGGACAATCCTGTTGAATACACTTGCCCTTTAAACACCTACAACAGCAACGAGCCAAAGCTGCAGGTAAATCAGTCACCGCCACTAATTAGGATGCTCGGCGCGTAAACCTTCAAAAGAGGTTACGACAATTGAACCAATTTGTTCTGTGGATATTCTTAATTGTTGTAAGAATGCTTTGTTAATCGAGTAAGTAATATGTAACAATGTGCCCATGTTATACATCAAGCTGCAACCTGTAATCAATCTTCACAAGCTCATGGTTGGAATTATGCATGAAATTTGGCCGTTGAAATTACTTTAGCTGCATCTACAATGTATTAAAATTCTTACTTGGGTTGAGTGCACCGTTGAAAATTATTATGTAAACAATTCCTAAGAGGAGTCCCATGTCCGCACTTCCCTGTGACACCAGCAGGTGACATTGTAACTGTATTTCCATTATTAATTTATCACTTGCCTGTCACAGTTGGCTGTCACATCACCTCTTGGTGCTCTAACGGCAGCCAGCCCCGTGACCCTGACCCCATGCCCCCTGCCCTGTGACCCTGGCACCATGCCCCCTGCCCCTGGCACCATGCCCCCTGTGGCCCTGGCACCATGCCCCGTGGCCCTGGCACCATGCCCACGACCCCGTGCCCCCTGCCCCGTGACCCTGGCACCATGCCTCCTGCCCCTGGCACCATGCCCCCTGTGGCCCTGGCACCATGCCCCCTGTGGCCCTGGCACCATGCCCCCTGTGGCCCTGGCACCATGCCCCCTGCCCCGTGACCCTGGCACCGGGCCTCCTGCCCCATGACCCTGGCACCAGGCCTCCTGCCCCGTGACCCTGGCAACATGCCCCCGGCCCCTGGCACCATGCCCCATACCCCTGACCCCATGCCCCGTGACCCTGGCACCATGCCCCCTGCCCCTGGCACCATGCCCATTGCCCCTGGCACCATGCCCATTGCCCCTGGCACCATGCCCCTTGTGGCCCCGGCACCATGCCACCTGCCCTGTGACCCTGGCACCATGCCCCCTGCCCTGTGACCCTGACCCCATGCCCCCTGCCCTGTGACCCTGGCACCATGGCCCCCTGCCCGGTGGCCCTGGCACCATGCCTCCTGCCCTGTGACCCTGGCACCGGGCCTCCTGCCCTGTGGCCCTGGCACCATGCCCCCTGCCCCGTGACCCTGGCACCGGGCCTCCTGCCCTGTGACCCTGGCACCATGTCCCCTGCCCTGTGACCCTGACCCCATGCCCCCTGCCCTGTGACCCTGGCACCATGCCCCCCTGCCCTGTGACCCCAGCTCCTCTCCAGCTCCATCTGCTGCTGCAATGATTTTACATTTTTAAATTTAGATAAAATGATTTCCCCATTCCGTGTTGTATTTATTCTTTGCCCTGGTTCCAGCTCTGGTTTCTTTTGCTTCTCAATATTTTTGGAGTCTCTGTTCCCGTCCTGCAGCCTGAGGAGGGGCCGGGGGGTGGAATGACTCAAGTGGGGCGGGTTGGCTCTGGGACGGGGTGGGGGGCTGGTCTTTAAGGCGGTGAGTTTGAAATCCTCGGGAACTGTAAGGACAGCAAACGACAGTGGGGTCGGAGCTGGATGGGGCAAAGGTGGCCGGGGGGGGGGGCCGAGGTGGAGGGGGGGGGGGCCCCCGAGGTGGAGGGGGGGGGGGCAAAGGTGGCCGGGGGGGGGGGGCCGAGGTGGAGGGGGGGGGGCCGAGGTGGAGGGGGGGGGGCCCCCGAGGTGGGGCAGGGGGGCAAAGGTGGGGAGGGGGCAGGAGTGACAGAGGGTGATTGTATTCTATGATTCTATATAGACTGGGATAGTAACAGTGTAAAGCGCAAAGAGGGGGAGGAATTCCTGAAATGTGTACAAGAGAACTTTCTGGAACAGTGTGTTTCCAGCCCAATGAGGAAGGAAGCAGTGCTGGATCTAGTTGTGGGGAATGAAATGGGGCAGGTGGAGCAGGTTTCAGTGGGGGAGCATTTGGGGAACAGTGATCATAATATCATTAGCTTTAGAATAGTTATGGAAAAGGACAAGGAACAAGCAAATGTGAAAATACTTAACTAGATGAAGGCAAATTTCAGTGAGTTAAAAAGGGATCTGGCCCAGGTGGATTGGAATCAAAAATTGGTCGGCAAAACAGTAATTGAACAATTGGGCTGTCAGGGAGGAGATGGTTCGGGTACAGAGTCGACACTTTCCCACGAGGGGGAAACGAAGGGCATCCAAAGCTGGAGCTCCCTGGGTGACGAAAGATACAGAGTGAGAACTTGAGAATGTGATTATTTAGTGGAGAGAAGTGGTTCTGAGCACCAAGGGTGGAGCCCATTCCCCATACACTTAGAACAGAGAGTAACATAACAGTGACATCACGGTGAACGGCGAGGAGCAGCTCTGAGAGACCCGGAATAAAAGGAGAGGATAATTGGGGTAAGTAAACAGTAAGTAAATTAATCATAATCGAGTATCTAAAGGGAGATTAGAAAAAAAAAGGTCTCTAAATGTAATGGACGGACGGCTGAGAGCCATTGCCTGCAATTCCTGCCCCATGTGGGACTTCAGGACGCTCCATGTGTCCGGGAGGGCCACGTGTGCAGGAAATGCCTCCAGTTACTCGAGCCCAAGCTGAGAGTTTCTGAGCTTGAGGAACGGCTGGAGTCACTGCGGAGCATCAGGGAGGCTGAAGTTTTCCTGGGTCGTCCGTCCCAGGAGCTGGTCACCCCGCAGTCACAGAGAGTTCAGGACAGCAAGTGGGTGGCTGTCCGAAAGGGCAGGAAGAGGCGGGCAGTGCAGGAATCAGTCTGGGTGTGTGACACGCTCGAACCAGTATCAGCATTGAATACCAGTGAGGGGGACGACACCTCGAAGGAGTGCAGTCCTGAGCACGGCACCATGGGGCAATGGACTGCACAGGGGGCAGTGTGAAGTGTAGAAATGCAGTAGTGTCAGGGGATTCTAGTGTCAGGGGGACAGACAGGCGTTTCTGTGACTGTCGATGTGAGTCCCGCTCAGTGTGTTGCCTCCTTGGTGCCAGGGTAAAGGGCATCACGGAGAGGGTACAGAACATTCTGTGGGGGGAAGGGGAACAGCCAGAAGTCGTGGTCCATGTGGGAACCAATGACAAAGGAAAGGAAAGGGTCGAGGTCCTGTGGCTAGAGTTTCAGGAATGAGGGAGGAAGTTAAAAAGCAGGAGCTCAAAGGTAGTAATCTCTGGATTACTCCCAGTGCCACACGCTTGTGAGTACAGAAATAGGAAGATAAGGCAGGTTAATGTGTGGCTCGAGACATGGTGCAGGAGGGAGGGCTTCAGATTCTTGGGGCATTGGGACCAGTTCTGGGGCAGGAGGGAGCTGTTCAAGACGGACGGGTCGCATCTCAACAGAGCCGGGACCAATGTCCTCGCGGGGAAGTTCACTAGTGCTGTGGGGGAGGGTTGAACTAATTTGGCAGGGGGATGGGCATCAGGATGTATCATTGGAAAAGAGAAACAAGGTGCACAGAGGATTGAGAGACAGATAGCACTAGAGTAAGAAATAGTACAGTATTAGGTGATATCAGACTGAGAGAGAGTACAATATGGTCTAAGATAGGTCTACAGTGCGTGTGTGTAAACGCACAGAGCGCGGTAAACAAGGTCGGTGAGCTGCAGACGCAAATAATCACATGGGAATATGATGTCATGGCGATAACGGAGACCTGGCTCAAAAAAGGGCAGGATTGGGTACTAAATATTCCTGGATACAAGGTGTTCAGGAAAGATAGAGCAGGAAAGAAAGAGAGGGGGTGGGTGGCAGTATTGATTAAGGAGAATATTGCAGTGCTGGAGAGAGAGGATGTCCTGGAGGGGTCAAGGACAGAATCTATTTGGTTAGAGTTAAGAAACAATAGAGGTGCCATTACACTACTGGGTGTATTCTATAGGCCACCAAATAGTGGGAAGGATATAGAGGAGCAAATTTGCAGAGAAATTACAGAGAGGTGCAAGAACTATGAAGCAGTGATAATGGGAGATGTCAACGATCCTAATATAGACTGGGAGCGTAATAATAAGGGGCACAGAGGGGGAGGAATTTTTAAAGTGTGTTCAGAAGAACTTTCTTGATCAGTATGTTTCTGGCCCAACGAGGAAGGAGGCATTGCTGGATCTGGTTCTGGGGAATGAGGTGGGCCAAGTGGAGCAAGTGTCAGTGGGGGAACATTTAGGGAACAGCGATCATAGTATCATAAGGTTTAGATTATTTATGGAAAAGGACAAGGAGCAATCTAGAGTAAAAATACTCAATTGGAGGAGGGCCAATTTCAGTGGGATGAGAACAGATCTGGCCCGGGTAAAATGGAATCAAAGATTGGCAGGCAAAACTGTAATTGAACAATGGGCGGCCTTTAAAGAGGAGATGGTTCAGGTACAGTCTAGGTACGTTCTCCTGAGGCAGAAAGGTAGGGCAACTAAAGCCAGAGCTCCCTGGATGACAAAAGAGATAGTGAGTAAGATGAAGCAGAAAAAAGGGGCGTATGACAGATGTCAGGTTGATAAAACAAGTGAGAACCAGGCTGAATATAGAAAGTTCAGAGGGGAAGTGAAAAAGGAAATAAGAGGGGCAGAGAGAGAGTATGAGAATAGACTGGCGGCCAACATAAAAGGGAATTCAAAACTCTTCTATAGGCATATAAATAGTAAACGGGTAGTAAGAGGAGGGGTGGGGCCAATCAGGGACCAAAAAGGAGATCTTTGCATGGAGGCAGAGGGCATGGCTGAGGTACTGAATGAGGACTTTGCATCTGTCTTTACCAAGGAAGAAGATGCTGCCAAAGTCACAGCAAAAGAGAAGGTAGTTGAGATACTGGATGGGCTAAAAATTGATAAAGAGGAGGTACTAGAAAGGCTGGCTGTACTTTAAGTAGATAAGTCACCCAGTCCGGATGGGATGCATCCTAGGTTGCTGAGGGAAGTAAGGGTGGAAATTGCAGAGGTGCTGGCCATAATCTTCCAAACATCCTTAGATACAGGGGTGGTGCCAGAGGACTGGAGAATTGCAAATGTTACATCTTTGTTCAAAAAAGGGTGTAAGGATAAACCCAGCAACTACAGAACCATGGAATTATAGAATGGTTACAGCACAGAAGGAGGCCATTCTACCCATCGAGTCCATGCCGGCTCTCTGCAAGACCAATGCAGCTGGTCCCACTCCCCCGCACTTTCCCTGTAGCCCTGCAAATTTTTTCCCCTTCCGCCAATGGGAAGAGTTTTTCTCTATCTACTCTGTCTGGACCCTTCATGATTTTGAACACCTCGATCAAATCTCCTCTCAACATCTCTGCTCTAAGGAGAACAACTCCAGCTTCTCCAGTCTATCCACATAACTAAAGTCCCTTATCCCTGGAATCATTCTAGTAAATCTCTTCTGCACCCTCTCTAAGGCCTTCACATCCTTCTGAAAGTGTGTTGCCCAGAACTGGACACAATACTCTAGTTGCGGCCGAACCAGTGTTTTATAAAGGTTCATCATAACTTCCTTGCTTCCTATGCTTCTATTTATAAAGCCCAGGATCCCGTATGCTTTTTTAACCGCTTTCTCAACCTGCCCTGCCACCTTCAAAGATTTGTGCACATACACCCCCAGATCTCCCTGTTCCAGTACCCACTTTAGAATTGTACCCTTTAGTTTATATTGAATTTAATTTTGAAATTGTACCCTGTACACCCAAGTCCAAGTCATTAATATATATCAAGAAAAGCAGTGGTCCCAGCACCGACCCCTGGGGAACACCACTGTACACCTCCCTCCAGTCCGAAAAACAACCGTTCACCACTACTCTCTGTTTCCTGTCACTGAGCCAATTCTGTATCCATGCTGCCACTGCCCCTTTTATTCCATGGGCTTCAATTTTGCTGACAAGCCTATGATGCGGCACTTTATCAAACGCCTTTTGGAAGTCCATATACACATCAACCCTCTCTCTTAATTCATCAAAAAACTCAATCAAGTTAGTTAAACATGATTTGCCTTTAACAAATCCATGCTGGCTTTCCCTAATCAATCCACACTTGTCCAAGTGTCTGTTAATTCTGTCCCGGATTATCGTTTCTAAAAGTTTCCCCACCACTGAGTGTTCAAAACCATGAAGGGTTTAGATAAAGTAAATAAAGAGAAACTGTTCCCATTGGCGGAAGGGTCAAGAACCGGAGGACACAGATTTAAGGTGATTGGCAAAAGAACCAAAGGCAACATGAGGAAAAACTTTTTTACGCAGCGAGTGGTTCTGATCTGGAATGTGCTGCCTGAAAGGGTGGTGGAAGCAGATTCAATCGTGGCTTTCAAAAAAGAATTGGGAAAATACTTGAAAGGAAAAAAAATTTCAGGGCTACGGGGAAAGAGCGGGGGAATGGGACTAACTGGATTGTTCTTACAAAGAGCCGGCACAGGCTCGATGGGCCGAATGGCCTTTTGTACTGTAACCGTTCTATGATTCTAAAATGAAACAGAAAAAAGGAACTTATGACAAATGTAAGATTCAAAATACAGTAGAGAACCAGACAGAATACAGAAAGTAAAGGGAATAAGGGGCAGAGATAATGAGAATAGATTAGCGGCTAACATAAAAAGGAACCCAAAAGACTTTTATAAACATATAAATAGTAAAAGGGTAGTCAAAGGAAAGGTGGGACTGATTAGGGACCAAAAAGGAGATCTTCTTGTGGAGGCAGAGGGTGTGGCTGAGGCACTGAATGAATATTTCACATCGGTCTTCACTGGAGAAGAGGATGCTGCCATTGGAGCAGTAAAACAGGAGGTAGCAGTGATATTGGATAGGATAAAAATAGATAAAGAGGAGGTACTTAAAAGGTTGGCAGTGCTCAAAATAGAAAAGTCACCTAGTCCAGATGGGATGCATCCTCGGTTACTGAGGGAAGTGAGGGTGGAAATTGCAGAGGTTCTGGCCACAATCTTCCTTGGACATGGGGACAGTGCCGGAGGACTGGAGGATTGCTAATGTTACACCCCTGTTCAGAAAAGGGGAGAGGGATAAACTCGGCAACTACGGGCCAGTCAGCCAAACGTCGGTGGTGGGGAAACTTTTAGAGACAATAATTCGAGACAGAATTAATTGGCACTTTGAAAATTATGGGCTAATAAATTTGTTAAAGGAAAATCATGTGTATATGGACTTACAAAAGGCATTTGATAAAGTGCCACATAATAGTCTTGTAAGAAAAATAAAAGCCCATGAAATAAAATGGACAGTGGCAACATGGATACAAAATTGGCTAAGGGACAGAAAGCGGAGAGTAGTGGTGAACGGTTGTTTTTCAGACTGGAGGGAAGTTTACAGTGATGTTCCCCAGGGGTCGGTATTAGGGCCACTGCACTTTTTGATATATATTAATGACCTGGACTTGGGTATAGAGGGTATAATTTCAAAGTTTGCAGATGACACGAAACTCGGGAATGTAGTAAACAATGTGGAGGATAGTAACAGACTTCAGGAGGACAGAGACAGACTGGTGAAATGGGCAGACACGTGGCAGATGAAATCTAACATAAAGTGATACATTTTGGTAGGAAGAATGAGGAGAGGCAATATAAACTAAATGGTACAATTTTAAAGGGAGTGCAGGAACAGAGAGACCCGGGGGTGTATGTACATAAACCTTTGAAGGTGGCAGGACAGGTTGAGAAGACTGTTAAAAAAGCATATGGGATCCTGGGCTTTATTAATAGAGGCATAGAGTACAGAAGCAAGGAAGTTATGTTAAACCTTTATAAAATACTGGTTAGGCCTCAGCTGGAGGATTGTGTCCAATTCTGGGCACCGCACTTTAGGAAGGATGTCAAGGCCTTAGAGAGGGTGCAGAAAAGATTTACTAGAATGGTACCAGGGATGAGGGACTTCAGTTACATGGAGAGACTGGAGAAGTTGGGATTGTTCTCCTTCGAGCAGAGAAGGTTAAGAGGAGATTTAATCGAGGTGCTCAAAATCATGAAGGGTTTTGATAGAGTAAATAAGGAGAAACTGTTTCCAGTGGCAGAAGGGTCGGTGACCAGAGGACACAGATTTAAGAACGTAAGAACTAGGAGCAGGAGTAGGCCATTCGGCCCCTCCAACCTGCTCCGCCATTCAACAAGATCACGGCTAAGGAGATCGGCAAAAGAACCAGAGGCGACTTGAGGAAAAAAACATTTATGCAGTGAGTTGTTCTGATCTGGAATGCGCTGCCTGAAAGGGCGGTGGAAACAGATTCAATAATAACTTTCAAAAGGGAATTGGATAAATACTTGAAGGAAAAAAATTTACAGGGCTACGGGTAAAGAGCAGGGGGAATGGGACTAACTGGATTGCTGTTACAAAGAGCAAGCACGGGCCCGATGGGACGACTGGCCTCCTTCTGTGCTGTATACTACTGTCACTCACACTCGCTGTCTATAGTCATATCGTCACTCACACTCGCTGTCTATTATAGAATCATAGAAAGGTTACAGCACGGAAGGAGGCCATTCGGCCCGTCGAGTCCATGCCGGCTCTTTGCAAGAGCAATCCAGCTAGTCCCAATCCCCCGCCCTATCCCCGTAACCCTGCAAATTTTTTCCTTTCAAATACTTATCCAGTTCCCTTTTGAAGGCCATGATTGAATCTGCCTCCACCGCCCCCTCGGGCAGTGCATTCCAGATCCTAACCACTCACTGTGTAAAAAAAAGTTTTTCCTCATCACCTTTGGTTCTTTTGCCATCACCTTAAATCAGTGTCCTCTGGATCTTGACCCTTCAGCCAATGGGAACAGTTTCTCTCTATCTACTCTGTCTAGACCCTTCATGATTTTGAATACCTCGATCAAATCTCCTCGCAACCGTCTCTGTTCCAAGGAGAACAATCCCAGCTTCTCCAGTCTATCCACGTAACTAAAGTCCCTCATCCCTGAAACCATTCTAGTAAAACTCTTGAATTTTTTTTTAAACATATGCACATTTTTGGTGAAACAAATAATATAGAGATTACTGTATTTTCTATTTTGAAGACGAGCAGGGGAGTTCTCCCCAGTATCCTGACCAATATCCACCCCTCAAACAACTTCACCAAAACAGTCCCTCTGGTCATCAAACCTCTATTGGTGGGACCCTGCTGTGCGCAGATTGGTTGCCGGGCCTCCCTGCACTACAACAGTGACTACATTTCAAAAGCACTTCATCGGCTGGAAAGCGCCCTGGGGACGGCATGATGTCGTAAAAGGCGCTATAGAAATACAAGACCATCACCCGCGCTCCCCGTACGGCGTCACCCGCGCTCCCCGTACGGCGTCACCCGCGCTCCCCGTACGGCGTCACCCGCGCTCCCCGTACGGCGTCACCCGCGCTCCCCGTACGGCGTCACCCGCGCTCCCCGTACGGCGTCACCCGCGCTCCCCGTACGGCGTCACCCGCGCTCCCCGTACGGCGTCACCCGCGCTCCCCGTACGGCGTCACCCGCGCTCCCCGTACGGCGTTACCTGCGCTCCCCGTACGGCGTTACTCACGCTTAAAAGGAGGCACTTGTTTTCCTTGATGGCACCAAGACAGCCCAGAAATCCAACCACCATCACAATCGTCCCAATGGCAATGAGCAGGTTGGCAGCCGAGAGCGAGGGGAGGCTCGGGGATATAGTGGCGAAGTTGCCTTGTGTCGCTGAGAGCCATATTCCCACTCCGAGGAGTCCGCAGCCACACAGCTGGAAGGGAAAAATAAATCTTTATAAACAACATACAGAAGAAAAACTGCTGGATAGCTAAATATATACAAGTATCTTAGTGGATCATAGAATTACATGGATTGTACAGCACAGAAACAGGCCATTCGGCCCAATTGGTCTATCCCGGTGTTTATGCTCCACACGAGCCTCCTCCCTCCCTACTCCATCTCACCCGATCAGCATCTCCTTCTATTCCTTTCTTCCTCATGTGTTTATCCAGCTTCCCCTTCAATGTATCTACACTATTCACCTCAACTACTCCTTGTGGTAGTGAGTTCCACATTCTCACCACTCTCTGGGTAAAGAAGTTTCTCCTGAATTCCCTATTGGATTTATTAGTGACTATCTTATATTTATGGCCCCTAGTTCTGGTCTCCCCCACAAGTGGAAACACCTTCTCTACGTCTACCCTATCAAACCCTATCATTATCTTATAGACCTCAACCAGGTCACCCCTCAGTCTTCTCAATCTTTCCTGATAGGTATAACTCTCAGTTCTGGTATCATCCTAGTAAATCTTTTTTGCACCTTCTCCAGTGCCTCTATATCCTTTTTATAATATGGAGGCCAGAACTGTTCACAGTATTCCAAGTGTGGTCTAACCAAGGTTCTATACAAGTTTAACATAACTTTCCTGCTTTTCAATTCTATCCCTCTAGAAATGAACCCCAGTGCTTGGTTTGCTTTTTTTTTAAATGACCCTATTAATCTGCGTTGCTACGTTTAGTGATTTGTGTGTCTGTTCCCCCAGATCCCTCTGCTCCTCTACTCCATTTACACTCTTGTTTCCCAATCAGTGTGTGGCCTCCTTATTCTTCCTACCAAAATGTATCACCTCACACTTATCTATATTGAAATTCATTTGTCAATTACACACCCATTCTGCAAGTTTTATTAATGTCTTCCTGTATTTTGTCGGAGTTCTCCTCAGTATTAACTATATCCCCAATTTGATGTTGTCCTCAAATTTTGAAACTGTACTTCCGATTCCCAAGTCCAAAGCGTTTATGTACATTGTGAACAACAGTGGTCCCAGCACCGATCCCTGCGGAACACCACTTCCCACCTTTTGCCAGTCTGAGTAGCCACCCTTAACCCCTACTCTCTGTTTTCTGTTTTGTAGCCATCTTGCTATCCATCCTGCTACATCCTGTCCCCTGACTCCACATGCTCTGACCTTAGTCATGAGTCTACAATGCGGATCAGTTAATGAAGGGGGAGTAAGTGGTGGAGGTAATGCAGAATAATTGTGCTGAAAGGGCAGAGTTGCTCACAACATGTCCTGAGGCTGGTGATCAGGGTGTTGTGAACAGCCGGCAAACAGCAGCAAGTCGGGTAAAGGGATGAAACAAGAATGGTGAAGGAGTAGGACTTCTCTGACCCACAAAAAGATTCTGCAGAAGGAAGCCCGGTCCCCTTTGTAGCTGTGAGCTATTTTAAATTAAACTGCTTGAATTAACATGTTGGGATTTTAGGCACTTTTCAGAAGCTGTCTCAATCTGACTTCTGTGACTATTTTTCCATTATTATGGAATATTTAAATTGCAATTATTTTATTTACTTTCATTCCATGCAGAGTTTAATTGCATTGTTTTTATTTGTACATTTGCCTTTTAACTGTTTTCAATATAAAATCATTTAAAATTATTTTAAATTCTAGGTTATGTATCATCAAAACATGTTTAAAAGGTAAAATATCAGATAAAACTGAAAATTATAAGCATTCCCCCCAGATTGTAAATATATAACTGGAACCAGTGAATATATAACTGGAACCAGTGAATATATAACTGGAGCTCTCTTCCCCCAGCTGGGCTGTGGATGCCTGATCTTCATCTCACCCTATCAGCATTTCCTTCTATTCCTTTCTCCCTCGTGTGTTTATCGAGCTTCCCCTTAAATGCATTTATGGTATTCGCCTCAACTACACCCTGTGGGAGCAAGTTCCACATTCTCACCACTCTCTGGGTAAAGAAGTTTCTCCTGAATTCCCTATTGGATTTATTAGTGACTATCTTATATTTATGACCCCCTAGTTCTGGTCTCCCCCACAAGTGGAAACATCTTCTCTACATCTACCCTATCGAACCCTTTCATAATCTTAAAGACCTCGATCAGGTCACCCCTCAGTCTTCTCTTTTCCAGAGAAAAGAGCCCCAGCCCGTTCAGCCTTTTCTGATAGGTATAACCGCTTAGTTCTGGTATCACCCTGTGATTCTTTTTATAATATGGAGACCAGAACCGTGCACAGTGCACCAGGTGTGGTCTAACCAACGTATATGGAGACTGGAACTGTGCAAGGTTTGATATAAGTTTAACATAACTTCTCTCTCATTCACATTCCAATTGAACACTTTTGCCTGTTGACTCACTAATCTACGGGAACGTTCCTGGAAACAAGTTGAATCTTCACTGTCACATCAGCCGGAGAGGTGACAGTTTTTCTCACTGGTTCTCCTATTAACTGTCAGCATCATGAATCTCGAGTTTAAAGTGTTGTAAATGTTGAAGGAACAGGCTGTTCGAAGCAAACACTGTTTCTGAAGCTCTTTTAAAAAACCACATACACTGCAAATGAGGTTTGAGAGATGGGAAGTTGTGAGCATGCTCAGTTTGACACTGAGTCAGGTCTCTGAACAGGAAAAGACAATTTTGTCAACTGAAACTCTTCATCATTATTCCAGACAGACCGGTTAATGATACATTAACACGCCGCCCAGCGCCGCGACATCACCCAGTGCCGTGACGCAGCGTCGACCAGCACCGGGCAGTGACGCAGTGTCGCCCAGCGTCGTGACGCGGCGTCGCCCAGCGCCGGGCAGTGACGCGGTGTCGCCCAGCACCACGACATCACCCAGTGCCGTGACGCAGTGTCGACCAGCGCCGCGCTGCGACGCAGTGTCGCCCAGCGTCGTGACGCGGTGTCGCCCAGCGACGCGGTGTCGCCCAGCGCCGTGACGCGGTGTCGACCAGCGTCGTGACGCGGTGTCGCCCAGCGTCGTGACGCGGTGTCGCCCAGCGACGCGGTGTCGACCAGCGCCGTGACGCGGTGTCGACCAGCGCCGTGACGCAGTGTCGCCCAGCATTACCCCCTCCTCCTGTGCCAGCCGATTACGTATATATTATTAGCAATCGGATTGGTTACTGCATACACAGGTCCTCTCAATTGCTGTTCAGATTGGTTGGTGGCAGAAGCTAATAGGGGGTTGGGGCTCCATCCCTGACCCCTGACCTCACAGACTAGGGTCGGCATCCCGAGTCTAACCCTATCAATGACTGCACACTGATTACAATAACTTGCATTTATATAGCACCTTTAACGTAGTAAAACATCCCAAGGCGCTTCACAGGAGCGTGAATCAGACAAAAATTGACACCGAGCCACATAAGGAGATATTAGGACAGGTGACCAAAAGCTTGGTCAAAGAGGTAGGTTTTAAGGAGCGTCTGAAAGGAGGAGAGAGAGAGGCGGAGAGGTTTAGGGAGGGAATTCCAGAGCTTAGGGCCCAGGCAGCTGAAGGCACGGCCGCCAATGGTGGGGCGAAGGAAATGGGGGATGGACAAGAGGCCAGAATTGAAGGAATGCAGAGATCTCGGAGGGTTGCAAGGTTGGAGTAGGAAGGACAATACTTTCTGGTGCCTGTTAATCCTTCCTCACCAGCAATCTGCTGACGTAGTGAACTCTGTGCAGACACACTTTGAAAAAACACACTTCAGACACTTGGGCATTGTGTAATTTCTATTACAATTAGAACACAAAATCCAATGGGAATCCAGGGAGACAGGGCAGTAGTCTCCCATTGGCTACACTGAATGGGAGTCTCCCATTGGCTACTCGTTACAACAAGAAACTCTCATGAACAACTTAAAGTTCTTTTTAAAGTGAAATTATCTCAGATTGTTGCCTTTTCTTCTATAATTGTTTTATAATTCTTAAATTGGTGCAGTATGGGTTTGATTGAAAAGATAAACTTAGCATTACAAACATGTCAGCTTGGCTCAGTTGATCGCATTCTTGCCTCTGAGCCACTGTGGAAGTTGTAAACTGTCAGACTGCAGATTTTAACTTTCAATGAGACAGGCTGATGTCATTTCTCCCTTCATTGTTTGAAAAATAATGACGTTTTAGCAAAATTCTGACTAATTGTTTGATTAAATCAGTGAAAAATTTGATTGAATTCTGATTACAGTCCTGCAATAGGCTTGAGTGGAGCAGTTTTTTATTCGTTCATGGGATGTGGGCGTCGCTGGCAAGGCCGGCATTTATTGCCCATCCATCAACACCAGCACAGACCTGTTGGGCCGAATGGCCTGTTTCTGTGCTGTAAATTCTATGTAATTCTATGTAATAACACACACATTCCTGTGGGTGGCAGAGGAGGTGCATATTGTGATCAATATACTTCATTAAACAAAGATAAGTACACGAGCGAGGCCATTTGACACATTACATTCATCCGTTGATAGAAACACACAATGCCCATCAAATCAACAACTCTGCAGTCATTGAACTTCTGGAACCAGTCTGGAGTTTGCACCTCCACCACTTCCTGGAAGAGTATACTGGGACCTTGCCACTTCCTTTGTGCTCGATGATCAGAAATGAACGCCTGTGTATTTAAGGATTGGCCTAACCAGGTTCTCGCACAGCTTTGGCATAGCAGCCGGAGACAGAAGCTCTTACTAATTGGGTAATAAGGCTCTGCAATCACTACACATGGTCAGTGCAGAGTTAATTGTCACTCCCAGTGAACATGGGCAGTGTAGAGTCTACCGTCACTCCCAGTGAACATGGGCAGTGTAGAGTCTACCGTCACTCCCAGTGAACATGGGCAGTGTAGAGTCTACCGTCACTCCCAGTGAACATGGGCAGTGTAGAGTCTACCGTCACTCCCAGTGAACATGGGCAGTGTAGAGTCTACCGTCACTCCCAGTGAACATGGGCAGTGTAGAGTCTACCGTCACTCCCAGTGAACATGGGCAGTGTAGAGTCTACCGTCACTCCCAGTGAACATGGGCAGTGTAGAGTCTACCGTCACTCCCAGTGAACATGGGCAGTGTAGAGTCTACCGTCACTCCCAGTGAACATGGGCAGTGTAGAGTCTACCGTCACTCCCAGTGAACATGGACAGTGTTGGGTCTATCATCTAGGAGTCTTCTGGGAACCAGCCAGAAATTAAGAATGAGCTGTGTCACCCTGATATTTGGAGATGGGGGCAACACAGAAAGTTAGGGCAATGGCTCAGTCTACTGTGTCTCGATGCAGCGAGGATCCAATCTCAACTGTCCAGTCACAGAGAGGGGCTCCTTGAGAGGGTCAGTTGCCCAGGATACTGGCACAGGATGTGAGTGGCATTTGTCAATCCAGCAGTCCTCTGGACAGAACATTGGGCGATTTCAGGGGACAGGGAAGACTAAAAGTAGAAGGTAGCTGTGGGGTCGTGGGGAGGTGAAAGTGTAATTTTGATACATTCCCATCCATCTAGTTAAACTTTAAAAATAATTAATTTAGAAAAACTTCTATTGGACGGAAACATCAGACTGAAGGGGGTTCCTCCAGTGAAGATGGGCCACTTCAGGTCTCCGATTGAGCAGGAGCTGCTTGGCTGACATCAGTGAGTAAGTCCATGGGACGTCACAGCCTGGTCTACCTTCTGTTCCTGCTAGTTGACGAGGAGGTGACTGAGCCGGGAAGTATCCACACTGGGCAGATACACAGCGGTGCCAGCTGGCACTGAACGTTGGTCAGCCCAATATCTCTTGCCACCGACAAATTTACCAACATTCAGCATCAAACTCTGAGGCATTCCACATGAGCTGGTTGATGTATTTTGATTCTCGTACATTATATTTATTGCGACGTAGAAACAAAAACCTAATAAATTCTAACCCACACGAGGAGTGTGGAGTCACGCAGCACGCCGTGTGACTGTGACGGTGACTGTGACTGTGACGGCTCCTTGGTGCAATATGCTGTTCTCCTTCACCAGTAATGCTGGCAACATAGTTGATCAAAGGGTTTGTGACTTGTGCAATGCTTAGCACACTCCATCTGTTGGGTCTGTATGCAAAGTACAGTAGGACTCAGGTAAGCTAATCCTCCAATGTCAAACATGTGAATAAATCCAGGTTCTGATCATCCCAGGAAATACAGCTCTAAACAGGCCACGTGTGGTCAGACACACTGAGCTGATCAGCACAGACACTTTATCTTCTTAGGGCTATTTTCATCGCAGCCTGTTCAATGTTAACAAGCTGCGGGTCCTTCAATTTGAGACACCAAGTATCTAACAGGATATTTTGGAACGCATTCTTTGGTGAAGGTATTTGGTGACCAAAGCACAGGCTGTATATTTATGATAAGAGATTGGTCATCTTGTACCTTCAGGTTTACGGTGCCATGAACAATTAGCAAAGACTAACCACAAATGAATACGGATTATCCGGATTCCCACATTCGACCCTCTCCTCATATTGTCTCCTCTCTATTCTGTTCTTGTTATTTAATACATCGAAGAGAAATCTCCTTGAACTGACCAGTGACAATGCTGCCCAATCTCTGTGAGAATGACCTTCTTCAACTGTGAATGGGGGTCAAGCAGAAGGCTTTTGTTCGGCTTTTAATGGAAGAGTTCTCAGGAAAGCTGCAAAATATCCATCCACGGTCAACTCAGAGAACGGCCTTTATAGCCCTCCACCCCCCAACGGATCACAGTTTGTTCATTTATTCTGTTGCTTGTATTTGGTCAGCCTGTTGTTGATACTCTGGGCCTCTAACACACACAATGTGCCCACAATAGTTACAAATAATTGTGAACCACACTTGGAAACCCAGGGTCAGGATATTTGTGTAGTTTCATGTTGATGCATTTCAGATATGTTTTGGGGGCTGCCTTCTCAACTTATCCTACCACCTTCAAAGATTTGTGTATGTGAACCCCCAGGTCTCTGTTCACGAATCTCCTTTAAAATTGTATCGTTAAACACCTTGATTAGGTCACCCCTCTATCTTCTAAACTCAATGGAATACAAGCCAAATTTATTCAGCCTGGCCTCATAATTTAACCCTTTTAGCCCAGTATCATTCTGGTGAATCTGCACTGCACCCCCTCTGAGGCCAATATATCCTTCCTGAGGGGCGGGGCCCAGAACTGAACCCAGTCTCCAGATGTGGTCTGACCAGAGCTCTGGACAGCTGGAACATCACTTCCTCCCCTTTGTAATCCAGCTTCTTTGAGATAAAGGCCAACATCCTATTAGCCTTTTAGATGACTTTTTGTACCTGTGCACTAGCTTTTCATGATTTATGTACACGGACAGCTAAATCCCATTGCTCCTCCAAGTCTTTCGCTATTAAGAAAATATTCTGATTTGTCTTTCTCAGATCCAAAGTGGATGACCTCACACTTCCCACTCACTTAATCTGTTTATGTCCCTCTGTAACATCCTGCTCTCATCCACACAACTTACTGTCCCTCCTAACTTACAAAGAATGTACAGAAACAGGCCACTCGGCCCAACTGGTCCATGCCGGTGTTTATACTCCATGTGAGCCACCTCCCTCCCTATCAGCATATCCTTCTATTCCTTTCTCCCTCTGTGTTTATCTAGTTTCACTTAAATGCATCAATGTTCGTCGCCTCAACTACTCCTTGTAGCGAGTTCCACATTCTCACCACTCTCTGGGTAAAGAAGTTTCTCCTGAATTCCCTATTGGATTTATTAGTGACTATCTTATATTTATGGCCCTTGGTTCTGGTCTCACCCACAAGTGGAAAAATTACTGTGTCATCTGCAAACTTGGATATACAACATCAGCTCAGTGACAGAATTTTATTACAGCACATTAACAATAGGTCGTGCATTGAGGTGATAATTAATGTTTGTCTCAACATAGTCCAATTTATAGCTATGCAGTGCAATAAATGAACTCTCACTTGAGAAAGCAGACCTGCTATTCTCTCTTCCCATTACATGATGGGTAATTCAGCATTCATTCAGCAGAGAAAGACTTTTAGTTTGTTTACATCATGGGCATCTGGCAGGACGGCAGGAGATGGCCAATTGCTCATATACCCATCACTAGGCACTGAGCATTTCACCACAGCCAAGGTGTGAGCGTGAAGCTGGCAGCAGGACCCTGGTAGTTTGGTGATTAGCAGCTTGTTCGACACCCAGCAGCTCAAACCCTGCTGTGAGAGACATATGTTAGCATGTTTACTTCACATGAGGAACATGGGACTGTTCCTGTGCCACAGTTAGAAACTGGGTTCAGTCATGGGCGTCACATTATAGAAAGAACATTAAAACCAGAGAGCGCAAATAGCGTTGGATTCACCAGGATGATGCCAGGGATGGGAAACTAGAGTTATGAGGAGAGACTTGAGATACTGGGAATATTTCCACTGGAGCAGAGATGGTTAAGAAGAGATTTAAAAGAGGTTTTTTTTTAATTATGAAGAGCTTTGATAGAGTGAATAGGGAAAGACTAGTTCACCGATTTAAAATAGTCACTAGGAGAGTGAGGAGAGAGATCAGGAGAATATTTTATATGCAGAGGGTTGTTGGGAGCTTTGCCACAGGGAGTGGTTGAGGCAGAGACCATCACATTGGTTAAGGGAAAATTAGATAAATATTTAAAGTGGGGAAGATACAAGAGCTATGTGGAGAGAGCAAGGCAGTGGAATTATTTTTGGATTGCTCCAGTAAAAAGCCAGCACAGACACAATGAGTGAAATGGCCTCCTTCTTTACTGTAACCAGTCTTTGGTTTAAAGCAGACACAAATCACTTTTACAAAAGGCACTAGATGACTGAGGGGAGAAAGATATTCCAGTGTCCCTACTGTCACATCTGTCCTGAGCTGGGTATTTCTGCAGTTGGAGTCACTGATACAGCAATAGGTTTCCACTGCTGTACAAAACCTAACCAACCTCAGCAATAATAGTCGAAAGACTCTCTCGATGGCCTTGTGTGTAAGAGTGTGATACTGGGCCATACAGACACCAATCTGTGTGAAGCACTGCTTCCAATGTACCACCCTTCACCACCTGCACTATCAAGCTGCCATTGTCAGCACCGTGGGGGTCAGGGCCACTGTAACTGGTGCAGTTAGTGCTGAGGTGAGGTTCTGCGTCCCACTCTATACAGATGTTGCTGGCTAGTTAGTGTCACCTTTCGATGGTGTTAGAAGTAACAGTGACCACAGTTCCAATAAGGTCCAAATTTATTTTAATATGAATGTTATTGAAGTTTAGATTTTTTTTTATTCGTTCATGGGATGTGGGCATTGCTGGCAAGGCCAGTATTTATTGCCCATCCCTAATTGCCCTCAAGAAGGTGGTGGTGAGCCGCCTTCTTGAACCGCTGCAGTCCGGGTGGTGAAGGTTCTCCCACAGTGCTGTTAGGTGCTGTCGAAGAAGCCTTGGCGAGTTGCTGCAGTGCATCCTGTGGATGGTACACACTGCAGCCACAGTGCGCCGGTGGTGAAGGGAGTGAATGTTTAGGGTGGTGGATGGGGAGCCAATCAAGTTACATTGAAATGAATGAGTTATAAATATTGTACAAATACTGATAGCAAGAAAGGACATGCATTTATAAAATACTAGTCACATCCTCAGGATGTCCCAAAGTCCTTCACAGCCAATGAATTGTTCTGAAGTGTAATCACTGTTATGTGGATAACACAGCAGCCAATTTGCACCGAACATCCCACAAATAGCAACGTTGGCCAAGACACCGGGAGAATTTCCTGCACTTCTTCGAATAGTACCAAGTACACCTAAACAATGAGAAGGGGCTTCGATTTAATGTCTCATCTGAAAGACAGTGTTGTGTTTATAGGAGAGTCATTTATCTTTTCCCTTAATACAAGTTCGAGGACCAGGAAATACTGATATGACTTATTAATGCAGTTTATTGATCAAAACATTCATATAACCCATTAGATTGACACCGAGAACCTCCCACAAACAACGGACTCATCGGGTCCCAGAATCAAGTTATCTTGACTGCTCACACTAACCTAAGCAAATCTAGGTAAAAGTCCCCAAGGGGCTCCAGTGCACTATATCTTACAGGGTTAATTATGTCTCTCTAATGTGACGTTACATCGACATGCGGTTAGTATGTGGCAACGTTTGTTTTTATTTGTTCTTGGGATGTGGGCGTCGCTGGCGAGGCCAGCATTTATTGCCCATCCCTAATTGCCCTTGAGAAGGTGGTGGTGAGCCGCCTTCTTGAACCGTTGCAGTCCGTGTGATGAAGGTTCTCCCACAGTGCTGTTAGGAAGGGAGCTCCAGGATTTTGACCCAGCGACGATGAAGGAACGGCGATATATTTCCAAGTCGGGATGGTGTGTGACTTGGAGGGGAACGTGCAGGTGGTGTTGTTCCCATGCGCCTGCTGCTCTTGTCCTTCTAGGTGGTAGAGGTCGCGGGTTTGGGAGGTGCTGTTGAAGAAGCCTTGGCGAGTTGCTGCAGTGCATCCTGTGGATGGTGCACACTGCAGCCACAGTGAGCCGGTGGTGAAGGGAGTGAATGTTTAGGGTGGTGGATGGGGTGCCAATCAAGCGGGCTGCTTTATCTTGGATGGTGTCGAGCTTCTTGAGTGTTGTTGGAGCTGCACTCATCCAGGCAAGTGGAGAGTATTCCATCACACTCCTGACTGGTGCCTTGTAGATGGTGGAAAGGATTTGGGGAGTCAGGAGGTGAGTCACTCGCCACAGAATACCCAGCCTCTGACCTGCTCTCGTAGCCACAGTATTTATATGGCTGGTCCAGTTAAGTTTCTGGTCAATGGTGACCCCCAGGATGTTGATGGTGGGGGATTCGGCGATGGTAATGCCGTTGAATGTCAAGGGGAGGTGGTTCGACTCTCTCTTGTTGGAGATGGTCATTGCCTGGCACTTGTCTGGCGCGAATGTTACTTGCCACTTATCAGCCCAAGCCTGGATGTTGTCCAGGTCTTGCTGCATGCGGGCACGGACTGCTTCATTATCTGAGGGGTTGCGAATGGAACTGATCACTGTGCAATCATCAGCAAACATCCCCATTTCTGACCTTATGATGGAGGGAAGGTCATTGATGAAGCAGCTGAAGATGGTTGGGCCTAGGACACTGCCCTGAGGAACTCCTGCAGCAATGTCCTGGGGCTGAGATGATTGGCCTCCAACAACCACTACCATCTTCCTCTGTGCTAGGTATGACTCCAGCCACTGGAGAGTTTTCCCCCTGATTCCCATTGACTTCAATTTTACTAGGGCTCCTTGGTGCCACACTCGGTCAAATGCTGCCTTGATGTCAAGGGCAGTCACTCTCACCTCACCTCTGGAATTCAGCTCTTTTGTCCATGTTTGGACCAAGGCTGTAATGAGGTCTGGAGCCGAGTGGTCCTGGCGGAACCCAAACTGAGCATCGGTGAGCAGGTTATTGGTGAGTAAGTGCCGCTTGATAGCACTGTCGACGACACCTTCCATCACTTTGCTGATGATTGAGAGTAGACTGATGGGGCGGTAATTGACCGGATTGGATTTGTCCTGCTTTTTGTGGAGAGGACATACCTGGGCAATTTTCCACATTGTCTGGTAGATGCCAGTGTTGTAGCTGTACTGGAACAGCTTGGCTAGAGGCACGGCTAGTTCTGGAACACAAGTCTTCAGCACTACAGCCGGGATGTTGTCGGGGCCCATAGCCTTTGCTGTATTCAGTGCACTCAGCCGTTTCTTGATATCACGTGGAGTGAATCGAATTGGCTGAAGACTGGCTTCTGTGATGGTGGGGATATCGGGAGGAGGCCGAGATGGATCATCCACTCTGCACTTCTGACTGAAGATGGTTGCAAATGCTTCAGCCTTGTCTTTTGCACTCACGTGCTGGACTCCGCCATCATTGAGAATGGGGATGTTTACAGAGCCTCCTCCTCCCGTTAGTTGTTTAATTGTCCACCACCATTCACGACTGGATGTGGCAGGACAGCAGAGCTTTGATCTGATCCATTGGTTGTGGAATCGCTTAGCTCTGTCCATAGCATGTTGCTTCCACTGTTTAGCATGCATGTAGTCCTGAGTTGGAGCTTCACCAGGTTGGTACCTCATTTTTTGGTACGCCTGGTGCTGCTTCTGGCATGCTCTTCTACACTCCTCATTGAACCAGGGTTGATCCCCTGGCTTGTTGGTAATGGTAGAGTGAGGAATATGCCGGGCCATGAGGTTACAGATTGTTCTGGAATACAATTCTGCTGCTGCTGATGGCCCACAGCGCCTCATGGATGCCCAGTTTTGAGTTGCTGGATCTGTTCTGAATCTATCCAATTTAGCACGGTGGTAGTGCCACACAACACGTTGGATGGTGTCCTCAGTGCGAAAACGGGATTTCGTCTCCACGAGGATTGTGCAGTGGTCACTCCTACCAATACTGTCATGGACAGATGCATCTGTGACAGATAGATTGGTGAGGACGAGGTCAAGTAGGTTTTTCCCTCGTGTTAGTTCACTCACCACCTGCCACAGGCCCAGTCTGGCAGCTATGTCCTTCAGGACTCGGCCAGCTCGGTCAGTAGTGGTGCTACCATAGAAACAAAGAAAATAGGAGCAAAAGTAGGCCATTTGGCCCTTCAGGCCTGCTCCGCCATTCAAAATGATCATGGCTGATCGTCTAACTCAGTACCCTGTTCCTGCTTTTTCCCCATATCCCTTGATCCCTTTAGCAGTAAGAAATATATCTATCTCCTTCTTGAATACATCTAATGACTTGGCTTCCACTGCCTTCTGTGATAGAGAATTCCACAGGTTCACCACCCTCTGAGTGAAGAAATTTCTCCTCAGCTCGATTCTAAATGGCATACCCCGTATCCTGAGACTGTGACACCTGGTTCTGGACTCCCCAGCCATCGGGAACATCCTCCCTGCATCTAGTCTGTCTCGTCCTGTTAGAAGTTTATATGTTTCGATGAGATCACCTCTCATTCTTCTAAACTCTAGTGAATATAGGCCTAGTCGACCCAATCTCTCCTCATATGTCAGTCCTGCCACCCCAGGAATCAGTCTGGTAAACCTTCGTTGCACTCTCTCCATGGCAAGGACATCCTTCCTCAGATAAGGAGATCAAAACTGCACACAATACTCCAGATGTGGTCTCAACAAGGCCCCATACAACTGCAGTAAGACAACCCTGTTCCTGTACTCAAATCCTCTTGCAATGAAGGCCAACATACTATTCGCCTTCCTAACAGCTTGCTGCACCTGAATGCTCGCTTTCAGCGACTGGTGTACAAGGACACCCAGGTCTCGTTGCACCTCCCCTTTTCCCAATCTATCACCATTCAGATAATAATCTGCATTTCTGTTTTTACAACCAAAGTGGATAACCTCACATTTATCCACGTCATACTGCATCTGTCATGTTCTTGCCCACTCACCCAACTTGTCTAAATCACATTGGAGCCTCTTTGCATCCTCCTCACAGCTCACATTCCACCCCAGCTTTGTGTCGTCCGCAAACTTGGAAATGTTACATTTGGTTCCCTCATCCAAATCATTGATATATATTGTGAATAGCTGGGGCCCAAGCACTGATCCCTGCGATACCCCACTAGTCACTGCCTGCCACCCGGAAAAAGACCCGTTTATTCCTACTCTCTGTTTCCTGTCTGTCAACCAATTCTCAATCCATGCCAGTATATTCCCCCCAATCCCATGTGCTTCAATTTTGCACACTAACCTCTTGTGTGGGACCTTATCAAAAGCCTTCTGAAAATCCAAATACACCACATCCACTGGTTCTCCCCTATCTATTCTACTAGTTACATCCTCAAAAAACTCCAGTAGATTTGTTAAGCATGATTTCCCTTTCATAAACCCATGCTGACTTTGTCCAATCCCGTTAATGCCCTCCAAGTGTTCTGTTATCACATCTTTTATAATAGACTCTAGCATTTTCCCCACTACTGATGTTAGGCTAACTGGTCTGTAATTCCCTGTTCTTTCTCTCCCTCCGTTTTTAAATAGTGGGGTTACATTTGCCACCCTC
Source organism: Heptranchias perlo (assembly GCF_035084215.1). Lineage (NCBI taxonomy): Eukaryota > Metazoa > Chordata > Chondrichthyes > Hexanchiformes > Hexanchidae > Heptranchias > Heptranchias perlo. The sequence continues at coordinate 846,822 of NC_090342.1, read as the reverse complement.
CAATCTGTAGGAACTGTTCCAGAGTCGATAGAATTTTGGAAGATGACCACCAATGCATCCACTATTTCCAGGGCCACTTCCTTTAGTACTCTGGGATGTAGATTATCAGGCCCTGGGGATTTGTCAGCCTTTCGCCCCATTAATTTCCCGAGCACTATTTTTTTTTACTAATACTGGTTTCCTTCAGTTCCTCCCTCTCACTAGACCCTTGGTTCCCTAACATTTCCGGGAGGTTATTTGTGACCTCCTTTGTGAAGACAGAACCAAAGTATGTGTTTAATTGTTCTGCCATTTCTTTGTTCCCCATTATAATTTCCCCCATTTCTGACTGTAAGGGACCTACTGAGCCACTCTTGGTGATGGACATTGAAGTCCCCCACCCAGAGTACATTCTGTGCCCTTGCTACCCCGAGTGCTGCCTCCAAGTGGTGCTCAACATGGAGGAGGACTGATTCATCAGCTGAGGGAGGGCAGTAGGTGTAATCAGCAGGAGGTTTCCTTGCCCATGTTTGACCTGATATCATGAGATTTCATGGGGTCCGGATATGTCTGATATTACAGTATCGGACACATCCTGCACCAAGTGATGTTACCGCTCCCCTGCCCCAATGCATGTGTGCTACTGCCCTTCACTGTTCTCTCTACCGCCCCAGAGAGCGGCCAACACCGGACCCGCCCAGAGAGCGGCCAACACCGGACCCGCCCAGAGAGCGGCCAACACCGGACCCGCCCAGAGAGCGGCCAACACCGGACCCGCCCAGAGAGCGGCCAACACCGGACCCGCCCAGAGACTATAATTAATGTACCCGTGTAGGGTCAAACAGCAGCACATGACTGAAGAATGATGCCACCGACCTCTGCATTCAGCACAGTGGGTAGTTCAAGGGTCAGGGGCTGGCTGCAAGGATTAGTCAAAGTGCCTGATGAGGGAGCTCTGTCCTTGGCATCTCTCATCAGTTCCAGTCAAAGGGCAAGTGTTCAGACCCTTTCGTGTCCATCCTGCCCAGGTCAGTAGCCCATTGATGGCATAGTGTGCAGTTTATTTTGCCTCATCACTCACTGCTCACCATTGTTAATAATGAAGAGCAGCATTTATACATCATGTGTCTGAGAAACCTGGTAAGTGCTTCACACAAATTGTTTTTGAATTGGAGTCACTGTTATGTATGAAAACACAGCAGCCAATGTGCGCACAGCAAGATCTCGCAAACAGCAAAGGAGATGAATGACCAGTTAATCTGTTTTGTGGGCGTTGGTTGAGGACCCCGGGGAGAACACCCTGCTCTTCAAATAGTGAACACCCTGCTCTTCAAATAGTGAACACCCTGCTCTTCAAATAGTGAACACCCTGCTCTTCAAATAGTGAACACCCTGCTCTTCAAATAGTGAACACCCTGCTCTTCAAATAGTGGCCATGGGATCGTTCACCTGAACAGACAGACGGGGCCTCGGTTTAACGTCTCATCCGAAGGACAGCACCTGTGTCGGTGCCCGACATTTCTGTACTGATAAGCTGACTTTGTACCTCGGAGGGGATGGGGAATAAGAGACTGCCCAGAAGTCGCTGGAACATGTGGTGGGGGGAGGGGGGAGGGGGAGGGGGTCGGGGTCAAACTGGAAGCCTTCTGATCCTTCAAACAGTCCCTTTAGTGAACTCTTGTCTTTGTTTTGTGGAAGCGCCATCTCATTATGTACAGTAATTCTACACCACAACTTGCTGGTCTGTTCAAGAATCCCAGCAGTGAATAAATGGAGAGAGGGGCTCAGCTCCTAACCAGGCCTCCATTCTACTGGTCAAACTCTGATGTCACATCAACAAAAGGAGGGAAATTCATTCTCAGAGATAAAAATAAAACCAACACGGGGATAAATTCATTGAAAAAAATATCCAAAAGCAGGGAACGCAGTGTGCAGAGGGCACAGGTCACATCGCTGCCACAGCCAATCAGATCTCTCCTGGCAAAAGTGGGTCAGTGGCTCATCACTTCTCGCTGAATGCTAATCCCTCGGGACTGCGACCTCATCTTATCCGCATCACTTAAATCTGTCTTAAACTGTCAAACAACTTCCTTAAAAGATGTTGTTCGTTAAAAAAAAATCTGATTCCCAAATCGGATAGAAACACGTCCCCTCATCCATTGCGATTCCACAACGCAATGATTTAATCTGTGTGCCGTCTGCAGGAGGTGCGTTTAAAAACATCACAACTCAGGGACGTTTCACTGATAAACGCAGCTTGCGGAGGCAGAGTAAAATACTGATTTATAAATGAGCACCGAGAGTAATTCTCTCCCCACCTCCCTGAAAACCTATCAGTTGAGCAAAGTACCAAAGGAACTGTCCCCCGGGAAAGATTTAATACCTTAAAGAAACAGGGGGGTGGGTGGAGACAGAGAAAAACAAACAAGTACATCCATTGCACTCCATCAAACACCGCGCTGCATCTCAGCAATTGAGGTTGAATTAATTTTTGAAGTTGATTTGTGATTGTTCCAAAAGAGCCCCAGACAGCAAACGGAAAAAGCAGGATCTGGCTGTCTGGAGTACTGGGGGAGGGCAAACAAGGCCAGGGAATACACAATAAATGGGAGGATACTGAGAGGTGTAGAGGAACAGAGGGACCTTGGAGTGCATGTCCACAGATCCCTGAAGGTAGCAGGACAGGTTGATAAGGTGGTTAAGAAGGCATACGGGATATTTTCCTTTATTAGCCGAGACATAGAATATAAGAGCAGGGAGGTTATGCTGGAACTGTATAAAACACTAGTTAGGCCACAGCTCGAGTACTGTGCATGGTTCTGGTCACCACGTTACAGGAAAGATGTGATTGCACTAGAGAGGGTACAGAGGAGATTTCACAGAATCATAGAAAGGTTACAGCACGGAAGGAGGGCATTCGGCCCGTCGCGTCTGTGCCAGCTCTCTGCAAGAGCAATCCAGCTAGTCCCACTCCCCCGCCCTATCCCCGTAGCCCTGCAAATTTTTTCCTTTCAAGTACTTATCCAGTTCCCTTTTGAAGGCCATGATTGAATCTGCCTCCACCACCCACTCGGGCAGCGCATTCCAGATCCTAACCACTCGCTGTGTGAAAAAGATTTTCCTCATGTCACCTTTGGTTCTTTTGCCAATCACCTTAAATCTATGCCCTCTGGTTCTCGACTCTTCAGCCAATGGGAACAGTTTCTCTCTATCTACTCTGTCTAGACCCTTCGTGATTTTGAACACCTCGATCAAATCTCCTCTCAACCTTCTCTGCTCGAAGGAAAACAACCCCAGCTTCTCAAGTCTATCCACATAACTGAAGTCCCTCATCCCTGGAATCATTCCAGTAAATCTCTTCTGTACCCTCTCCAAGGCCTTCACATCTTTCCTAAAGTGCAGCACCCAGAATTGGACACAATACTCCAGTTGTGGCCAAACCAGTGTTTTATAAAGGTTCACCATGACTTCCATACTTTTGTACTCTATGCCTCTATTTATAAAGCCCAGGATCCCGTATGCTTTTTTAACCGCTTTCTCAACCTGCCCTGCCACCTTCAACGATTTGTGCACATATACCCCCAGATCTCTCCGTTCCGGAATCCCTTTTAGAATTGTGCCCTCTTGTTTATATTGCCTCTCCGTTCTTTCTACCAAAATTTATCACTTTGCACTTTTCTGCGTTAAAATTCATCTGCCACATGTCCGCCCATTCCACCAGCCTGTCTATGTCCACTTGAAGTCTATCACGATCCTCCTCGTTCACTATATTTCCAAGTTTTGTCTCATCTGTAAATTTTGAAATTGTGCCCTGTACTCCCAAGCCCAAGTCATTAATATATATCAAGAAAAGCAGTGGTCCCAGCACCGACCCCTGGGGTACACCACTGTACACCTCCCTCCAGTCCGAGAAACAACCGTTCACCACTACTCTCTGTTTCCTGCTCTTAGCCGATTCTGTATCCACACTGCCACTGCCCCCTTTCATCCCATGGGTTTTAATTATGTTAAGAATTATCTATTTCATTAAATTAATAAAACTAGAATCGGAACATTGCGGAGAGTAAGGACAAGGAGAGTTAGAAATAATCTTGTAGAAAATGACTTCAGCTGATCTAAATTATTAATTTGAACATGATCACCGATGGTCGATACTTCTTAAAATGGGCAGAATCACATGGTGAATTGCACGACTCTTGTTCATGTACAGGGGACAAGACAAGGATATCACCAAGTTAGGAGCAAGGTCCTTACACATTGCAAGATAAAATGAGGAGCACGCTTAGCGACTGGTCGTTGAGCTAGCTAGGGGAGCTGTGCGACTGGTAGTTGAGCTAGCTAGGGGAGATGTGGGACTGGTCGTTGAGCTAGCTAGGGGAGATGTGGGACTGGTCGTTGAGCTAGCTAGGGGAGATGTGGGACTGGTAGTTGAGCTAGCTAGGGGAGATGTGGGACTGGTCGTTGAGCTAGCTAGGGGAGATGTGGGACTGGTAGTTGAGCTAGCTAGGGGAGATGTGGGACTGGTAGTTGAGCTAGCTAGGGGTGCTGTGCGACTGGTCGTTGAGCTAGCTAGGGGAGATGTGGGACTGGTCGTTGAGCTAGCTAGGGGAGATGTGGGACTGGTCGTTGAAGAGACACTGACCAGGTCAGTCAATGCATACCAGCAATCAACAATGCAAACAGAACGGTGAACTATAGTGTCAAATAAGTTGAGTATGAAGTCTGAAGTCACCATACTGAAGCTGTATTGCACTCCGGTCAGGCTACGCCTGAAATACTGAGTTTAGTTCTGGTGACTGAGGGACAAGGGAAAGAGATGAGCCCTGGAAGCAGTGCAGTGAAATGCTGTGAGGCCGATCCCTAGTGTCAGAGGGATTGAGTTATGAGGAAAAGTTAGAAAAACTTGCAGTCTTCAGGATTTAGTGTCAGAGGGCTGGCAGACAGCGAATGTGATTCCTATATTTAAAAAGGGAGACTGAACAAGTCCAGGGAACTACAGACCAGTTAGCTTAACATCGTTAGTAGGAGAGGTAATGGAATCCTTACTCAAAGATTTAATAAATAAAAATCTAGAAACCGAAAATATAATAAAGAATAAAGAATAGTCAGCGCGGATTTCAAGAGGGAAGGTCATGCTTGACCAGCCTTATTGAATTCTTTGAAGTAACAGAAAGGGTAGACAAGGGCAATGCAGTAGATGTAATATATTTGGATTTTCAAAAGGCCTTCAATAAGGTACCGCATAGTAGACTCATGACTAAGGTCAAAGCATGTGGAGTCAGAGGACAAGTAGCAGAATGAACATAAGAACACAGGAAATAGGAGCAGGAGTAGTGCCATACAGCCCCTCGAGCCTGCTCCACTGGACCGCAAGCTGGCAACAAAACAGAAAACAGAGAGTCAGGGTTAAAGTTAGTTACTCAGATTGGCAAAAGGTGGGAAGTGATGTTCCACAAGGATCGGTGCTGGGACCACTGTTGTTCAACATTTACATTTGGACTCAGGAATTGGAAGTACAATTTCAAAATTTGTGGACGACACCAATTTGGGGGTGTAGTTAACACCGAGGAGCACCTCGACAAAATACAGGAAGTCATTAATAAACTTGCAGAATGGGTGTGTAATTGACAAATGAATTTCAACATGGATAAGTGTGAGGTGATACATTTTGGTAGGAAGAATAAGGAGGCCTCATGCTGCTTGAATAATGAGCATAAATGGGGTAGAGGAGCAGAGGGATCTCGGGGTACAGATTCACAAATCACAAAGTGGTGACGCGGGTTAATGAGGCCATAAAGGAGCAAACCAAGCACAGGGGTTCATTTCTAGAGGGATAGAATTGAAAAGCAGAGAAGTTATATTAAACTTGTATAGAACCTTGGTTGGACCACACTTGGAATACTGTGAACAGTTCTGGTCTCCATATTATAAAAAGGATATAGAGGCACTGGAGAAGGTGCAAAAAAGATTTACTAGGATGATACCAGAACTGAGAGATTATAACTATCAGGAAAGATTGAACAGGCTGGGGCTCTTTTCTCTAGAAAAAAGGCTGAGGGATGACCTGATAGAGGTGTTTAAGATTATGGGAGACGTAGAGAAGGTGTTTCCACTTGTGGGGGAGACCAGAACTAGGGGGCCATAAATATAAGATAGTCACTAATAAATCCAAAAGGGAATTCAGGAGAAACTTCTTTACCCAGAGAGTGGTGAGAATGTGGAACTCGTTACCACAAGGAGTAGTTGAGGCGAATAGTATAGATGCATTTAAGGGGAAGCTCGATAAACACGAGGGAGAAAGGAATAGAAGGATAAGTCGATAGGCGTGAGATGAAGTAGGCGGCTTGTGTGGAGCATAAACACTGGCATGGACCAGTTGGGCCGAATGGCCTGTTTCTGTGCTCTACATTCTATGTAATTCTATGTAAAGGAGGAGAATGAGAGGGACCCTTAGAGGGATAGAAGATACCAGGCAGAATAGAAAACGATGGCCCTCAGCACAATTTCAAGTTAAACCATGACAGCAAGACAAGGCGACACAGGATTAACCTTTTCGTTGATTACCCCCTAACCCAGGTAGCTGTTGTGATAGGGAGATTGTGGAGTCAGCGTAAGGAGGAGTTGAGGCTTGGAACAGTTTTTTTTGTAATATTGCATTACCGATTCTTACATTTTACAACTAGGGTCGATAAAGTTCTGCTCGTGCTGCCTGTCCTGGGTTTGTGTTTGTGGTAACCAACATGTTTGGCCTGCAGTCGGTTATCCAGAGAGTGCAAGATCACAAAAATAATTATGAATGAGAGAGGCCATTCACCCCACCTTGGTCCATCCAACCAGGGAGACTACAGTTCCTGACTGCAGTGTCCAATAAACCTTTAAATGATATTTGCCTCCACCACTCCATCGGGCAGAGCACTCCATTCCGCTCCCAGCGCTGGCTCTTTACTGGAGTAATCCAAAAGTAATCCCACTGCCTGTTCACTCCCCAAATTCTTGCATCTTCCTCTGCTTCACATATTTATCCAATTTTCCCTTAAAATATGCTTCAACTACTCCCTGTGGCAAAGCATTCCATACTCCTACAACCCTCTGTGTAAAGAAATTTCCCCTAACCTCTCTCCACCTTTCAGACCTCGCTCCCCTTTCAGGGATGAAAAGCCCAATTCTCTATCGTCTTGCCCTCATAACTCAGACTCGTGACACTGGGTACAGGCCTTGTGCCCCCTCTCTGTACTGACTTCAACACTTGAACATCTCCCCCGTGGCTCAGTGCAGGATGCAGTGCTCAAGGTGCAGTCTGACCAGAGAACTGCACAGTTTGATCATGTCCTTGAGCCTGTTTTGGCTGTATGTATTTCAATATTCTACTGCATTTCCTAAACAGGTTAACCAAAGGTATTAAGGGATATGGGGCTAAGGCGTATATGTGGAGTTAGGTCACAGACCAGCCATGATTTCATTGAATGGCGGAACAGGCTCGAGGGGCTAAATGGCCTCCTCCTGTTCCTATGGTCATTTATCTCAGCGCAGTTTCTGGGATCTTGCTGTGCACAAATTGACTGCCATGTTTTCTGACATAACAAATCATTGAAGGTGGCAGGACAGGTTGAGAAAGCGGTTAAAAAAAGCATACGGGATCCTGGGCTTCATAAATAGAAGCACAGAGTACAAAAGTAAGGAAGTCATGATGAACCTTTATAAAACACTGGTTCGGCCACAACTGGAGTATTGTGTCCAGTTCTGGGCACCGCACTTTAGGAAAGATGTGAAGGCCTTAGAGAGGGTGCAGAAGAGATTTACTAGAATTATTCCAGGGATGAGGGACTTTAGTTACGTGGATAGACTGGAGAAGCTGGGGTTGTTCTCCTTGGAACAGAGAAGGTTGAGAGGAGATTTGATCGAGGTATTCAAAATCATGAATGGTCTAGACAGAGGAGATAGAGAGAAACTGTTCCCATTGGTGGAAGGGTCAAGAACCAGAGCTCATAGATTTAAGGTGATTAGCAAAAGAACCAAAGGTGACATGAGGAAAAACTTTTTTAATTCAGCGAGAGGTTTTGATCTGGAATGCACTGCCCGAGGGGGTGGTGGAAGCAGATTCAATCATGGCCTTCAAAAGGGAACTGGATAAGTACTTGAAAGGAAAAAATTTGCAGGGCTATGGGGAAAGGGCGGGGGAGTGGGACTAGCTTATTCTGAGACTGTGACCCCTGGTTCTAGACTCTCCAGCCAGGGGAAACATCCTCCCTGCATCTACCCTGTAAGAATTTTGTATGTTTCAACGAGATCACCTCAATCTTCTAAACTCCAAGAATACAGGCCTAGTCTACTCAATCTCTCCTCATACGACAATCCTGCCATCCCAGGAATCAGTCTGGTGAACCTTCGTTGCACTCCCTCTATGAGGAGTATATCCTTTCTTAGGTAAGTCTTTGGATGGAACCCAACTGAGTGGGACGCTTGTAGTGGAATTGCAGCTCTGTGCTCGACCCCGGAAGAGTCAGAGTAGCATTTCCCCTCTTGGACAACAGACTGGAACAGACGTTAATTCCCTAAACCAAAAAGCAGTCATGTACTTGGCTCAGAGCTGCCTACCCGTGTACATAGAGAAAATGGAAGGAGGGAGGGTGTTTTAAGAGCACTTGCTCTGCATTAGAAATCCTGTTTAAAACTGCAATAGATTTTGATGGCACCAAGATTGAGTTCGCCATCAATAAAACATCTTAAATATTTAAAGAGAGAAGGTTTATTAATTCATTCGTTGCACATCCCAATTTTGAAATGGTTTTACAGGCTCCAACTATTCTGGTCCCAGGAAGTCCACCTGATTCTGGAGGATACACTGCAGTCAGGATGATGCTCGTAGCTTCACCTTTGGGTGAGAACAGTTACGTCTTTGCTTTGCGTTGCTGCACAAACACACTGGCAGCAGGTGATACCAGCCGGCCTCAGCCTGCCAGCACTTATCATAGAATCATAGAAGTTACAACATGGAAACAGGCCCTTCGGCCCAACATGTCCATGTCGCCCAGTTTATACCACTAAGCTAGTCCCAATTGCCTGCACTTGGCCCATATCCCTCTATACCCATCTTACCCATGTAACTGTCCAAATGCTTTTTAAAAGACAAAATTGTACCCGCCTCTACTACTGCCTCTGGCAGCTCGTTCCAGACACTCACCACCCTTTGAGTGAAAAAATTGCCCCTCTGGACCCTTTTGTATCTCTCCCCTCTCACCTTAAATCTATGCCCCCTCGTTATAGACTCCCCTACCTTTGGGAAAAGATTTTGACTATCTACCTTATCTATGCCCCTCATTATTTTATAGACTTCTATAAGATCACCCCTAAACCTCCTACTCTCCAGGGAAAAAAGTCCCAGTCTGTCTAACCTCTCCCTGTAAGTCAAACCATCAAGTCCCGGTAGCATCCTAGTAAATCTTTTCTGCACTCTTTCTAGTTTAATAATATCCTTTCTATAATAGGGTGACCAGAACTGTACACAGTACTCCAAGTGTGGCCTCACCAATGCCCTGTACAACTTCAACAAGACATCCCAACTCCTGCATTCAATGATCTGACCAATGAAACCAAGCATGCTGAATGCCTTCTTCACCACCCTATCCACCTGTGACTCCACTTTCAAGGAGCTATGAATCTGTACTCCTAGATCTCTTTGTTCTATAACTCTCCCCAACGCCCTACCATTAACGGAGTAGGTCCTGGCCCGATTCGATCTACCAAAATGCATCACCTGGAGGATCTGAGCACTGTGAACACTGGGCTACCAGATGTTAAACATTCACAACATCGCTGGCAATAGGCCAGGGGATTTTTAGCCCTCCCCCCACCACCCCTTTTATCTTAAGCTGTTGGGAGAGCCACAAACCAAAGGCACATTTTAGTTGTGTGCAGATAAATGATCTTGAATGATTGGAGAGTTACTGCGATCAGAACCAGGACATCTGGAATCCATGTTGCACTGTGGAAGCTGCAGCAAGTCTGATGGTTCCTCAATGGGCCGGAGACGGGGGCGGGAGCCAGAGACGGGGCTGTGACCCTCGGCTTCAGTTGTCCCACCTCAGCATGTCTCTACAACTCAGATCTGATAAATGATCCTGCTGTCGCACCTCCAAATGTCAGGTTTGCAACAGCCTCGAGACTCCTGCACTAACAGACAGTCGAGGGCGAGGGGAAACATGTTAGCAAAGATTCTATCCTAACCACAACATTCAGCACTTCTTAATTAAGTGGCATGAAACCAGTTACTCTCTAAAATGTGGCCACACCATTTTATACACAGGGAAAAACTGTGCTCCCCACCCATTTATCACCCTTGTGTTGTACTGTTGCTACAGGAGCTAATTTAAAATGTTTTCCATTACGCTGACTCCTGATCCAAATAAGATTCTGTTCTGTAAATGGAATTGGGAAAGTCGCAAAAAGGACAAAGCTCTTATAAGAAATCTGCAACACGATATCACCATTTCAGTGAGTTATGCATCCTGTCCCTGCTCAGTATCGTCCATCACTGCAATCTGTGTCGTGGACACAGGGCGAGCAGTAGGTCCGGGAGGTTTGAGGGACCTAAACACTAACATTTTCCCTACCACAGATGTTAAACTAACTGGCCTGTAATTATCTGGATTCAATCTGTCTCTCACTCAATACAGCCACAAAATATGATTCCTAGGGACTCGACAATTTTCTCCCTCATCTCCCTTGGAATCCTAAGGATGGATCCCATCGGCCTCTGGCGTTTTGTCTTCCTTTACACCAACTAAGGGGTCTAAAATGTTCCTTTCAGCCATCTTAATGTCGCTCATCTCACTCTCAACCACTTCAGGATTCACCTCCTCTCCAGTATCCTTCTCAAGTAGGAGGTGGATATTGGGTCTATACAGCTATCTGAGGTGGGAGTGGAACAGTTAGTTGGGGTTATTATTCGAAGATAGATGGGGGAAAAATTACTCAAACTTAAGGCAGACAACTCACCTTAAAGGGTGAAATTTTAAAATGGAGTATAGATAAACAGATCACTAAACAGTGGCAGTGTTCGTCAGCAAGGGTATGAAAAAGGGAAACACAATCAGTGGTTTGATATCTAGAGGCAGAGAATATGAAAGCACAAAATAATGCGGAATTTGTACAGGCTTTAGTGCGGCCCCAGTTGGAATTGAATGTGTAGTTTCGGGCATCCCAATATTAAGGATACGGGAGTGAGCAGGAGAGTGGGATCAGACTGAGTGGCTCACATCGAGCTGGATCCACCTCCTAATTTACCCCACAACTCCTACCCTAGACCATAGCTAGCTGCTTTTGATGTCAATAACTTAATTTAGTCAGGGATATTGAAAATTCCTTGTGATTAACTGATTTCTCCATCCCCTTTGTCCAGTGTCAGACCCGGTTTCCTGGAATGCAATTCTATATTAAATCTGGTGGTGGGACCTCGGCCTTCGGCATTGGAGACTCCGCTCAGTCTCTGAATGTGCAACTGATCCCTGACGGAATTGTAGAAACAGACGAATAGATATTAAACCAGTCTATATACAACACAGCATCCGTCGCATGGGAGACTGGTTTTTAAAATAGCACCGCACTGCCTCAGTGCATGGTCATGAAACAACTTGTTAATCAGTAATTCCACTCGAATTATAACACATCACGTTAAAATACAGAATTAGCATCTTGCTATTAAAGAATAATAATTAAATAGGTTAACCTTCGGAATTGAGCGTAGGCAACTGTGTAAAAGTAGTAAAATCTTTTAGTATCATCATTCTGCTACATGTGGAAACAGTGAATATATAAAAAAAAATCAAGAAAGTGATGTTAAATTTGTAGAAGGCATTGAACAGGGTGTTAGACCACGGGAACGAGCGGTTAGACCACGGGAACAAGCGGTTAGACCACGGGAACGAGCGGTTAGACCACGGGAACGAGCGGTTAGACCACGGGAACGAGCGGTTAGACCACGGGAACGAGCGGTTAGACCACGGGAACGAGCGGTTAGACCACGGGAACGAGCGGTTAGACCACGGGAACGAGCGGTTAGGAGATATGAAGAAAAGCTCGAGAATCTGTTTTTTTTTAATAGGGTCAGAGAAGGTTAAAGTTAAACAATAAAGATTTTCAAGTAAATAGTGAAAGATTATTCCTACTGGTTGGTGAATCAGTAACGAGGTGCATGGACTGAGGATTATCACTGGAAGAATGAAGGGAAGAGCTCATAGAATCATAGAAAGTTACAGCACAGAAGGAGTCCATTCGGCCCATCGTGTCTGTGCCGGCCAAAAAATAGCTATCCAGCCTAATCCCACTTTCCAGCACTTGGTCCGTAGCCCTGTAGGTTTCGGCACTTCAGGTGCACATCCAGGTGCTTTTTAAATGAGTTGAGGGTTTCTGCCTCTCCCACCCTCTCAGGCAGTGAGTTCCAGACCCCCACCACCCTCTGGGTGAAAACATTTCTCCACAGCTCCCCTCTAATCCTTCTACCAATCACTTTAAATCTATGCCCCCTGGTTATTGACCTCTCCACTAAAGGGAAATAGATCCTTCCTATCCACTCTATCCAGTCCAGTCATAATTTTATATACCTCGAATAATTCTCCCCTCAGCATCCCTTGCTCCAAAGATAAAAAAAACCCAGCCTATCCAATCTTTCATCATAGCTAAAATTCTCCAGCCCTGGCAACATCCTCGTAAATCTCCTCTGTACCCTCTCTAATGCAATCACATCTTTCCTGTAATGTGGTGACCAGAACTGTACACAGTACTCAAGCTGTGGCCTAACCAGTGTTTTATACAGTTCCAGCATAACCTCCCTGCTCTTATATTCTATGCCTCGGTTAATAAAGGAAAGTATCCCGTATGCCTTTTTAACCACCTTATCTACCTGTCCTGCTACCTTCAGGGATCTGTGGACATGCACTCCAAGGTCCCTCTGTTCCTCTACACCTCTCAGTATCCTCCCATTTATTGTGTATTCCCTTGCCTTGTTTGCCCTCCCCAAATGCATTACCTCACACTTCTCCGGATTTAATTCCATTTGCCACTTTTCTGCCCATCTGACCAGTCCATTGATATCTTCCTGCAGTCTACAGCTTTCCTCCTCACTATCAACCACACGGCCAATTTTTGTATCATCTGCAAACTTCTTAATCATGCCCCCCACATTCAAGTCCAAATCATTAATATATACCACAAAAAGCAAGGGACCCAGTACCGAGCCCTGCGGAACCCCACTGGAAACAGCCTTCCAGTCACAAAAACACCCATCGACCATTACCCTTTGCTTCCTGCCACTGAGCCAATTTTGGATCCAACTTGCCACTCTCCCTTAGATCCCATGGGCTTTTACTTTTGTTGACCAATCTGCCATGTGGGACCTTGTCAAAAGTCTTGCTAAAATTCACGTAAACTACATCAAACACGTTACCCTCATCGACCCTCCTTGTTACCTGCTCAAAAAATTCAATCAAATTAGTCAGACACGACCTTCCCTTAACAAATCCATGCTGACTGTCCTTGATTAACCCGTGCCTTTCCAAATGACAATTTATGCTGTCCCTCAGTATCGATTCCGAGGATTATTTTACCACAAAGGGCCATTGGGGCAGAGACGGGAACGTCAATTAAAAAGGCGATTGGATAAATATTTGAAAAGGATGTGGGGAAAGGGCAGCGAAACGGGATTAAAGTAGACAGCTCCAGCTGAAGAGCTAGCACAGGCACAGAGGGCTGAATGGCCACCTCCTCCTGTGCTGTAAATTCTAGGATTCAGTGATTAAATAAAATGGGAGTCCAATCAGTAACATAATACAAACCTGTTCACATAGTCTGGAAATGTGGAGCACACAATCGAAACAGTGTTATTTTGGTTGCTAAGCAACGATGCCCGCCCTGCCCCCACTCCACCATCACCGACCCCCCCCCCAAACCAGACTCCCCCGCCAGACTTCCCCGCCCCCGACCAGACCTCCCCCACGAGACTTCCCCGCCCCCGACCAGACCTCCCCCACGAGACTCCCCCGATCAGACCTCCCCCGACCAGACCTCCCCCGACCAGACCTCCCCCGACCAGACCTCCCCCGACCAGACCTCCCCCGACCAGACCTCCCCCGACCAGACCTCCCCCTCCCCCGACCAGACCTCCCCCGACCAGACCTCCCCCGACCAGACCTCCCCCGACCAGACCTCCCCCGACCAGACCTCCCCCGACCAGACCTCCCCCGACCAGACCTCCCCCGACCAGACCTCCCCCGACCAGACCTCCCCCGACCAGACCTCCCCCGACCAGACCTCCCCCGACCAGACCTCCCCCGACCAGACCTCCCCCGACCAGACCTCCCCCGACCAGACCTCCCCCGACCAGACCTCCCCCGACCAGACCTCCCCCGACCAGACCTCCCCCGACCAGACCTCCCCCGACCAGACCTCCCCCGACCAGACCTCCCCCGACCAGACCTCCCCCGACCAGACCTCCCCCGACCAGACCTCCCCCACGAGACTTCCCCAACCCCGACCAGACTCCCCCGCCAGACTTCCCCACCACCGACCAGACCTCCCCCGCCCCCGACCAGACTCCCCCGACCAGACTCCCCCGACCAGACTCCCCCGACCAGACTCCCCCGACCAGACCTCCCCCACGAGACTTCCCCAACCCCGACCAGACTCCCCCACCTCACATCATCTATTGATGCACACGGCGCAGATAGAGTGCGATGACCTTGAGCTAAAGGGAGAATAAGCGACAGACAAGCACAGACTCTCTCCCTCACCTCCCTGGAGCTACTGCCCCTTCTCGCTCTGTTAGTGTCCCATTTGTTCCCTGACCGTTAAAAACTGCTGAAGCAAGTTCCCCATCAGCAAACTCGTTCGGCAAATCACTAAAGGTGATGTAAGCCTGTTTTAAACACAAGCACCCTCCCAGGGCTGCAGGGACACACAACTTTGCCAAAAAATGAACAGATTTTAAAGGTGCAGCAACTTTCATGAAAAAGAGGGATGGTTTTATTTTCCTGGTGAGTTGGGGAAAAGGAGGAAGAGTTTATTTTCACTAAGATGACATAAAGCATCAGTAAAATGATCTCCTTGCATGTGTTTGGCAAAACTTTTCTCATTGGTTCTGAGTTTTTTTGTCAAAGACTTCGCCTCTTCAACACTCCTCACCCAGAACACCTGCAGTCTTATTCTCAGGATTCAGTATGTCCGAGCTGCGCTCAGTCTATAAATCCTGACTTGACCCAGGCTGCATGAGGGGTAACATCCTCTCAGCATCTACCCTATCGAGTTCCCTCAGAATCTTGTGTGTTTCAATAAGATCTCCTCTCATTCTTCTAAACTCCAATGAGTATAGACCCAACCTGTTCAATCTTTCCTCATAAGACAACACTTCCATACCCAGAATCAATCTAGTGAACCTTCTCTGAACTGCCTCCAATGCAAGTATGTCCTTCCTTAAATAAGGGCACCAGAACTGTATGCAGTACTCCAGGTGTGGTCTCACCAGCACCCTGTACAGTTGGAGCATGACTTCCCTGCTTTTATATACTCCATCCCCCTAGAAATAAAGGCCAATATTCCGTTTGCCTTCCGGATTACCTGCTGCACCTGTATGTTGACTTTTTGTGTTTCATGTACGAGGACACCCAGATCCCTCTGTACCGCAGCATTTTGTAGTATTTCGCCATTCAAATAATATTTTGCTTTTTTATTTTTCCTCCCAAAGTGGATGACTTCACATTTTCCCACATTATATTCCACCTGCCAAATTTTTGCCCATTCGCTTAACCTGTCAATATCCCTTTGCAGACACTTTGTGTCCTCATCGCAACTTGCTTTTCCACCTATCTTTGTATCATCAGCAAATTTGACCACAAGACACTCTGTTCCTTCATCCAAGTCATTGATATATATTGTAAATAGTTGAGGCCCCAGCACTGAGCCCTGCGGCACCCCACTAGTTACAGATTGCCATTTTGAAAATGACCCTTTTATCCCGACTCTTTGTTTTCTGTTAGTTAGCCAATCCTCTATCCATGCCAGTGTACTACCCCCAACACCATGAGCTCTTATCTTGTGCAGTAATCTTTTATGTGGCACCTTATCGAATGCCTTTTGGAAATCCAAATACACTGCATCCATTGGTTCCCCTTTATCCACCCTGCCTGTTACTTCCTCAAAGAACTCCAATAAATTTGTCAGACATGATTTCCCCTTCATAAAACCATGTTGACTCTCCTTGATTGTATTATGAGTCTCCAAATGTTCTGCTACTACTTCCTTAATAATGAATATATCCCTGTGAGGAGGAAAGACTCCACAAAAAGGGTGAACCAACCATGGCTAACTAAGGAAGTAAAGGATGGTATCAGGTTGAAAGAAAAAGCATACAACATGGCAAAGATTACTGGTAAGCCCGAAGATTGGGAAAACTTTAAAAACCAGCAAAGGATGATTAAAAGAATAATAAAGAGGGAGAAAATAAATTATGAGAGTAAACTAGCAAGAAATATAAAACTGACAGTAAAAGCTTCTACAAGTATATAAAAAGGAAGAGAGTAGCTAAAGTAAACATTGGTCCCTTGGAGGATGAGACTGGGGAAATAATAATGGAAAACAAGGAAATGACAGAGGAATTGAGCAGATATTTTGTATCTGTCTTCACAGTAGAAGACACTAATAATATACCAATAATAGTAGAAAATCAAGGGGCAAAGGGGAGGGAGGAACTAAAAACAACTCACTATCTCTAGAGAAAAAGTACTAGGTAAACTAATGGGTCTAAAGGCTGACAAGTCCCCTGGACCTGACGGCTTGCATCCGAGGGTCTTAAAGGAAGTGGCTACAGAGATAGTGGATGCATTGGTTGTAATCTTCCAGAATTCACTAGATTCTGGAAAGGTGCCAGCAGATTGGAAAACCGCAAACGTAACACCCCTATTCAAGAGAGAGAGAGAGAGACAAACAAACAGACAAAAAGCAGGTAACTATAGACCAGTTAGCCTAACATCTGTCATTGGGAAAATGCTAGAATCCATTATTAAGGAAGTAGTAGCAGGACATTTGGAGACTCATAATACAATCAAGGAGAGTCAACATGGTTTTATGAAGGGGAAATCATGTCTGACAAAATTATTGGAGTTCTTTGAGGAAGTAACGGGCAGGGTGGATAAAGGGGAACCAATGGATCCAGTATATTTGGATTTCCAAAAGGCATTCGATAAGGTGCCACATAAAAGATTACTGCACAAGATAAGAGCTCATGGTGTTGGGGGTAATATACTGGCATGGATAGAGGATTGGCTAACTAACAGAAAACAAAGAGTCGGGATAAAAGGGTCATTTTCAAAATGGCAATCTGTAACTAGTGGGGTGCCACAGGGCTCAGTGCTGGGGCCTCAACTATTTACAATATATATCAATGACTTGGATGAAGGAACAGAGTGTCTTGTGGTCAAATTTGCTGATGATACAAAGATAGGTGGAAAAGCAAGTTGTGATGAGGACACAAAGTGTCTGCAAAGGGATATTGACAGGTTAAGCGAATGGGCAAAGATTTGGCAGATGGAATATAATGTGGGAAAATGTGAAGTCGTCCACTTTGGGAGGAAAAATAAAAAAGCAAAATATTATTTGAATGGAGAAATACTACAAAATGCTGCGGTACAGAGGGATCTGGGTGTCCTCGTACATGAAACACAAAAAGTCAACATACAGGTGCAGCAGGTAATCCGGAAGGCAAACGGAATATTGGCCTTTATTTCTAGGGGGATGGAGTATATAAAAGCAGGGAAGTCATGCTCCAACTGTACAGGGTGCTGATGAGACCACACCTGGAGTACTGCGTACAGTTCTGGTGCCCTTATTTAAGGAAGGACATACTTGCATTGGAGGCAGTTCAGAGAAGGTTCACTAGGTTGATTCTGGGTATGGAAGTGTTGTCTTATGAGGAAAGATTGAACAGGTTGGGTCTATACTCATTGGAGTTTAGAAGAATGAGAGGAGATCTTATTGAAACATACAAGATTCTGAGGGGACTCGATAGGGTAGATGCTGAGAGGATGTTACCCCTCATGGGGGAATCTAAAACTAGGGGGCATAGTCTCAGAATAAGGGGTCGCCCGTTTAAGATGGAAATGAGGAGGAATTTCTTCTCCCAGAGGGTTGTGAATCGTTGGAATTCTTCACCCCAAAAAGCTGGAGGCTGAGTCATTGAATACATTCAAGGCTGAGTTAGACAAATTTTTTGATCAGCAAGGGAGTCAAAGGATATGGGGAAAAGGCGGGAAAGTGGAGTTGAGGTAAAAATCAGATCAGTCATGATCTCACTGAATGGCGGAGCAGGCTTGAGGGGCCGAATGGCCTACTCCTGCTCCTATTTCTTTCTTATGGTCTTATGGATTCTAGCATTTTCCCAATGACAGATGTTAGGCTAACTGGTCTATAGTTACCTGCTTTCTGTCTCACTCCCTTTTTGAATAGGGGTGTTACGTTTGTGGTTTTCCAATCTGTTGGGACCTTTCTAGAATCTAGTGAATTCTGGAAGATTACAACCAATGTAGTAAGGTTGCTAGCTGGGAATTAATTATTTTTCTTTCTAATCCACTCCTAGCAGGAGTTTCTAGGTACAAAATTGCCTAATTGCAAATAGTGGGTTTGAACTCAGTCTCACTGACCATGGGATCGTTCCAGTCAGGGTGGTCGGCAGCAAGTTTGGAATTGTGCACATGCCCGACTAATGTTGCCCCCTCCTTCTAAATAGCATTATTCTCCTTTCCCCTCCCCATTCAGCCTAGAACTCCTCCCCCCATTGAAGTTGGCATTCTTCTCCCCCCTCCAATCCAGAGTTCATACAGTCATACAATACAGGAGGAGGCCATTCGGCCCAATGTGCCTGTGCTGGCTCTTTGCAAGGGCTATCCAATTAGTCCCACTCCCCTGCTCTTTCCCTGTAGCCCTGCACATTTCTCCTTGATCGAAGACCCTCCTTTCTTTCCACCCCTTCATTTAATGCTGGCCTACCCTTTCCTCCCCTGTCCTGCCCCCACCCCAGTCCTACTGCTGTTGCAAGTGATTCCAACCACTGCAAATTGTGGGGAGAGAAAGGCGGAGGTCTCCCTGTCACCAGAATTCCTTCTCAGAGAACTCAATGGCTGGAATCACTTACAGCAGCAGCAGGACTCGGAAAGCAGCAGCATTGAGGGAAGGTCTGGTTGGTGCCGAGATTGGACTCGTGGACCAGACTTCCCAAAATGCCAACTGACTGCGTCAAATGCAAATGTCGTAAAACTTCATGGAGTCCAATTTCAAATATACAAATGGAGAGAGCTTCACCTCACCTCCACCTTCAAACCCCACATTCTCTCCTATCCTGGTTATTCTTCCTGCCACAATCCCCATCTTCACTTTCTCAAATCCGAGGGCTGCAGGCTTCAGCAGACCTGATGCTCAAAAGGTGCAGCCACCAATCACCACATCTGGCTGCATCACATCAAGGATTATCGGGCCTCACTCTCTTCTGCAAAACCAGCCACTATTCTAGGATCATCCTGGACAGCGAAGATAACCCCCGATTTCTCTTCTCTACTTCCAACCATTTCCTTAAACCCCTGTCTCCCCTGCCTCCTCCACCTTCACCTCCAACAAGTGCGAGGAGCCCATGGACTTCTTTGGCACGAAGATCGAGACCATCCGTTCAGCTGCCTGTGTCATTTCCCTCCCTTCACCATTTTAGAATAAGGGCTACTCTTTCAAAACTGAGATGAGGAGAAACTTCTTCACTCAGAGGGTGGTAGGTCTGTGGAATTTGCTGCCCCAGGAAGCTGTGGAAGCTACATCATTAAATAAATTTATAACAGAAATAGACAGTTTCCTAGAAGTAAAGGGAATTAGGGGTTACGGGGAGCGGGCAGGAAATTGGACATGAATTTAGATTTGAGGTTAGGATCAGATCAGCCATGATCTTATTGAATGGCGGAGCAGGCTCGAGGGGCCGATTGGCCGACTCCTGCTCCTATTTCTTATGTTCTTAAGCCAACCTCTCCAAGGCTCTCCCCTGCCCTTTCCTGGAATCCATGCCTTGCTCTAGTTTCTCTCTTACTTCCCCTCATGCCTTCTCCAAGATCAGCTCCTGCTCCCTCAACCCTATTCCCACCAAAACTGCTGACCACCCAATTTCCCTTCCTGGCCCCAACATTAGCCGATATTGATAATTGTTCCTTTTCTTCAGGTACTGTCCCCCAACCTTTCAAATCTGCCGTCATCATCCCCCCCTTGACTCCACTATCCTTGCAAACTATTGCCCTAACTCCAACCTCTCCAGGGTCCTTGGGGGGAATTCTAACCCCCCAGGACTGGAGGGGCAGGTTAAAATTTCAAAAATCGGAATCCTGACCCCAACCTGCCTACTTCTGGTTTTAACGGAGGCAGGTTGGAAGCAGGTGACCTCCAAACTTCAGCCCCCCCCATCCGATCTTCACCCCCCGATTTCCCACCCCCTGACCGCCACCCTCCAATCTCTCTCTTCTCTTCTCCCCACCCCTCCACCTCCACCTCCACCCTCCACCTCCACAACACACTGCTCTCGGGGCTGCTGCTCGGTGATATTTAATAGGGTTCTGGAGCTTAGATCATTGCCTTCCTCGAATTACAGGATCAGATCTCAGGCTTATATTGTAATCACTCCTGAAATGTGCCTGCTGTTCCAAAGTTTCTGATTCAACAAGTGACGGACGAGTGGCGTTTCCCACGAGAAGCAGAAATCAAGATTCGCAATTCAGTTTTAAGTGGGTCACATGGGTACGGTAGCATAGTGGTTATGTTACTGGGCTAGTAATCCAGAGGCCTGGACTAAAATCCAGAGTCATGAGTTCAAATTCCGCCACGGCAGCTGGTGAATTTAAATTCAATTAATTAATTAAATACAATTAATTAAATAAAAAAATCTGGAATTAAAATACTAGTATCAGTAATGATGGCCATGAAACTACCGGATTGTCGTAAAAACCCATCTGGTTCACTAATGTCCTTTAGGGAAGGAAACCTGCCGTCCTTACCCAGTCTGGCCTATATGTGACTCCAGACCCACAGCAATGTGGTTGATTCTTAATTGCCCTCTGAAATGGCCGAGCAAGCCACTCAGTTGTAAAATCTCACTACGAAAAGTCATAATAAGAATAAAACCGGACGGACCACCCGGCATCGGACCACTAGGCACCGGACACGACAACGGCAAAAAAACACCAAGCCCAGTCGACCCTGCAAGGTCCTCCTTACTAACATCTGGGGACTTGTGCCAAAATTGGGAGAGCTGTCCCACAGACTAGTCAAGCAACAGCCTGACATAGCCATACTCACAGAATCATATCTTTCAGCCAACGTCCCAGACTCTTCCATCACCATCCCTGGGTATGTCCTGTCCCACCGGCAGGACAGACCCACCAGAGGTGGCGGTACAGTGATATACAGTCAGGAGGGAGTGGCCCTGGGAGTCCTCAACATTGACTCCGGACCCCATGAAATCTCGTGGCATCAGGTCAAAAATGGGCAAGGAAATCTCCTGCTGATTACCACCTACCGTCCTCCATCAGCTGATGAATCAGTCCTCCTCCATGTTGAACACCACTTGGAGGAAGCACTGAGGGTAGCAATGGCACAGAATGTACTCTGGGTGGGGGACTTCAATGTCCATCACCAAGAGTGGCTCGGTAGCACCACTACTGACCGAGCTGGCCGAGTCCTGAAGGACATAGCTGCTAGACTGGGCCTGCGGCAGGTGGTGAGCGAACCAACACGAGGGAAAAACTTACTTGACCTCATCCTCACCAATCTACCTGTCGCAAATGCATCTGTCCATGACAGTATTGGTAGGAGTGACCACCGCACAGTCCTCGTGGAGATGAAGTCCCGTCTTTGCACTGAGGACACCATCCAACGTGTTGTGTGGCACTACCACCGTGCTAAATGGGATAGATTCAGAACGGATCTAGCAGCTCAAAACTGGGCATCCATGAGGCACTGTGGGCCATCAGCAGCAGCAGAATTGTATTCCACCACAATCTGTAACCTCATGGCCCGGCATATTCCTCACTCTACCATTATCAACAAGCCAGGGGATCAACCCTGGTTCAATGAGGAGTGTAGAAGAGCATGCCAGGAGCAGCACCAGGCGTACCTAAAAATGAGGTACCAACCTGGTGAAGCTACAACTCAGGACTACATGCATGCTAAACAGCGGAAGCAACATGCTATAGACAGAGCTAAGCGATTCCACAACCAACGGATCAGATCAAAGCTCTGCAGTCCTGCCACATCCAGTCGTGAATGGTGGTGGACAATTAAACAACTAACGGGAGGAGGAGACTCTGCAAACATCCCCATTCTCAATGATGGCGGAGTCCAGCACGTGAGTGCAAAAGACAAGGCTGAAGCGTTTGCAACCATCTTCAGCCAGAAGTGCCGAGTGGATGATCCATCTCAGCCTCCTCCCGATATCCCCACCATCACGGAAGCCAGTCTTCGGCCAATTCGATTCACTCCACATGATATCAAGAAACGGCTGAGTGCACTGGATACAACAAAGGCTATGGGCCCCGACAACATCCCAGCTGTAGTGCTGAAGACTTGTGCTCCAGAACTAGCTGCGCCTCTAGCCAAGCTGTTCCAGTACAGCTACAACACTGGCACAATGTGGAAAATTGCCCAGGTATGTCCTGTCCACAAAAAGCAGGACAAATCCAATCCGGCCAATTACCGTCCCATCAGTCTACTCTCAATCATCAGCAAAGTGATGGAAGGTGTCGTCGACAGTGCTATCAAGCGGCACTTACTCACCAATAACCTGCTCACCGATGCTCAGTTTGGGTTCCGCCAGGACCACTCGGCTCCAGACCTCATTACAGCCTTGGTCCAAACATGGACAAAAGAGCTGAATTCCAGAGGTGAGGTGAGAGTGACTGCCCTTGACATCAAGGCAGCATTTGACCAAGTGTGGCACCAAGGAGCCCTAGTAAAATTGAAGTCCATGGGAATCAGGGGGAAAACTCTCCAGTGGCTGGAGTCATACCTAGCACAAAGGAAGATGGCAGTGGTTGTTGGAGGCCAATCATCTCAGCCCCAGGGCATTGCTGCAGGAGTTCCTCAGGGCAGTGTCCTAGGCCCAACCATCTTCAGCTGCTTCATCAATGACCTTCCCTCCATCATAAGGTCAGAAATGGGGATGTTCGCTGATGGTTGCACAGTGTTCAGTTCCATTCGCAACCCCTCAAATAATGAAGCAGTCCGAGCCCGCATGCAGCAAGACCTGGACAACATCCAGGCTTGGGCTCATAAGTGGCAAGTAACATTCGCGCCAGACAAGTGCCAGGCAATGACCATCTCCAACAAGAGAGAGTCGAACCACCTCCCCTTGACATTCAACGGCATTACCATCGCCGAATCCCCCACCATCAACATCCTGGGGGTCACCATTGACCAGAAACTGAACTGGACCAGCCATATAAATACTGTGGCTACGAGAGCAGGTCAGAGGTGTCCCCCAGAACAGATCCCTGGGGGACACCACTAGTCACATACAGCCAATTGGAGTATATACCTAATTGTTACCTGTCGCTGATGGTTGCACAGTGTTCAGTTCCATTCGCAACCCCTCAAATAATGAAGCAGTCCGAGCCCGCATGCAGCAAGACCTGGACATCATCCAGGCTTGGGCTGATAATGGCAAGTAACATTTGCACCAGGCAATGACCATCTCCAACAAGAAAGAGTCTAGCCACCTCCCCTTGACATTCAACGGCATTACCATTGCCGAATCCCCCACCATCAACATCCTGGGGGTCACCATTGACCAGAAACTTAACTGCACCAACCACATAAATACTGTGGCTACAAGAGCAGGTCAGAGGCTGGGTATTCTGCAGTGAGTGACTCACCTCCTGACTCCCCAAAGCCTTTCCACCATCTACAAGGCACAAGTCAGGAGTGTGATGGAATACTCTCCACTTGCCTGGATGAGTGCAGCTCCAACAACACTCAAGAAGCTCGACACCATCCAGGACAAAGCAGCCCGCTTGATTGGCACCCCATCCCCCACCCTAAACATTCACTCCCTTCACCACCGGCGCACCGTGGCTGCAGTGTGCACCATCCACAGGATGCACTGCAGCAACTTGCCAAGGCTTCTTCGACAGCACCTCCCAAACCCGCGACCTCTACCACCTGGAAGGACAAGGGCAGCAGGTGCATGGGAACAACACCACCTGCACGTTCCCCTCCAAGTCACACACCATCCCGACTTGGAAATATATCGCCGTTCCTTCATCGTCGCTGGGTCAAAATCCTGGAACTCCCTTCCTAACAGCACTGTGGGAGAACCGTCACCACACGGACTGCAGCGGTTCAAGAAGGCGGCTCACCACCACCTTCTCAAGGGCAATTAGGGATGGGCAATAAATGCTGGCCTCGCCAGCGACGCCCACATCCAATGAACGATTTGTCTAGATGTTAAAAAGTAGATTAACATCTAGACAAATTGACGCCAAGTAAACTGAATGATCGATTATCAGAAAGCAGCAAACTTTGCTTTTCATTCGACGTCTTTAAACTCCTCTAATTTTTAAAGCATTTTGAACACTTGTATCCAATTAATGGATATTTCGATATGGTGGTAGGGTGAGGTGGGAAGAGGCTCATGAGGGGCATAAAATCTGGCAGAGTCCTCAATGACCTGTTTCTTGACGCCCATTTCCTTGTCCTACGTCTAGCTGCGCACTGTGATAACCACCCACCCCCCTTCACGTGAGGATAGATGGGTGGCAGGTTGGTGCTTGTTAGCTGGCACGTTACACAAGAATAGCTGGACTGGTTATGTGCCAACCTCTCCAATTTAGGCATTTTAATGACATTAATTGTGAAATGTAAATCCGATTGTTCTAAATTATATAGTGTTTCAAGTGCAAGAATGGAAAACACCTGCTGTGGAGGAGAAAGTATCGACCATGAATTCTCAGTTCCCTTCTGTCCTGAACGCAGCCCGAGCCTGCAGGAGTGTAGCAATACAATTGGTACAGCAGTCGTTCTGCCGGGCCAATGGATGGCCTTTGCATCCAACAAACATGGCAGATTTTAGGCAAGTGTTTCACCAAATCAGTTACTGTAATGTGCTGAACATTCACAGGGACATCCTCTTCCATCTGATAGCTCACTGTCCATAAATGTTCAATTAATTTTTCTTCAAACGCATTTCCAATCCTGGGGCCTGACCCAGCGGCAGCAACTCCAGGGGTCACCAGTGCCAGCACGCACTGACATTATAGCGTCATAAGGAAAAACTTTTTTACACAGCGAGTGGTTATGATCTGGAATAAACTGCCTGAGAGGGTGGCAGAGGCAGATTCAATCATGGCCTTCAAAAGGGAAAAAATCTGCAGGGCTACGGGGAAAGGGCGGGGGAGTTTGACTAGCTGGACTGCTCTTGGAGAGCTGGCACGGGCTCGATGGGCTGAATGGCCTCCTTCTGTGCTGTAACCATTCTATGATTATCACACAACAACCTTGCATTGACAGCACCAGTGAATCTGTGTCGTGGAATGGGATGAGGTCTACACTGACTCCATGTTGGGAGGACTGGCTTACTGCAACATAGCAATATATCAATTCCTCGGTTAAGACAACACAGAGTTTGCAACGGTTCAAAGTGGTGTAACTCATGTTACCTTCATCGTTCCACCAGCTCTTCCTGTTTCTCTGGCCTCGACTCAATCTACAGTCAGCTGTTTGGAAGCTATTTTTGTAGCTTGGTGTCATAAAATGTAATCAGTAAAAAATGAGCAGACCTATAGGCACTGATGGAACCTTACCTATGCAACTGTGTTTGGCCCAGGGCCGCTGCGGGTAAAGCTGCCAGCTATTTGTGGAACACAGTCAAACAGGAAAGCAGAAAATTTAAAATTAGGATTTTCCCATCCAGGCAGGAATAAAAAACTCAGGACACACGAATAGGAAATATTCACCACTATTAAAATATCTAAATAAACCGTAATTCTGAAAGGAAACCAATGAGTTAACATCACGCACACAATGAACCAACTAACGCATTTATAAAGAGCCTTTCACGACCTCTGGACATCCCCAAAGTGCTTTACAGCCAATGAAGTACTTTTTTGACGTGTAGTCACTGTTGTAATGTTGTGGGTTTATACAGAACGGCCATTAAACGATGTTGTCTGGAGCTAGTTTTAGTTTAAACTCTGAAAGGGTTGATAAAGCTACACCAGTTTGTGACTCCGACTCTCTGGGGTTTTATGGATGTTTATTTTTACCCAGAACATCACAATCTCATTGCTCGAGCTTCAGGTATTTTCAGCGTCATTGAAGTCTGATTCAGTGAATGTGTTCGAGTTGATCTCATTCCACTGGCAGGCCAACTGCAGCAATGTGAAAACTGGCAAGAATCTGGCAAAATGGCGACAGCCAATGATTTCATGGGACAGAGCTGTGATAATGACCTTCTCACTGTTTTCAGAAAGGGCATCAGCACAACGCTGCAAAAGTCCCCAGAAAATAAGGAGCAGCGTATTAATGGCGTGCGTCATCTATTCCATAATTTCCTCTTTCTTTTGCACCGTTCAAGGATCCACACACCGGAGATGCAACTGTTAGAGCAGCACAGGTCCACAGGGGAATCTGGGCCAATGACCAGATCATGTTTTCAGTGATGTTGATCGAGGTGCTCTTCTTTCAAACAGTGCCATGGGATGGGCTGGGGGGGGCTGAGGGGGGCTTTGTATGCGGGGGGGGGGGGCTGCGGGGGGCTTTGTATGCGGGGGGGGGGCTGAGGGGGGCTTTGTATGCGGGGGGGGACTGCGGGGGGCTTTGTATGCGGGGGGGGGGCTGAGGGGGGCTTTGTATGCGGGGGGGGACTGCGGGGGGCTGAGGGGGGCTTTGTATGCGGGGGGGACTGCGGGGGGCTGAGGGGGGCTTTGTATGCGGGGGGGACTGCGGGGGGCTGAGGGGGGCTTTGTATGCGGGGACACAAACCTCACTCCCACCCACTGCAAATCTTCCATATATGTTGCACCTTTACAGCCGGTACTTGTGCAGCGTCACCGAGCTACGGTGGAGCCATTTCCAGTAGAGTCATGGTGGACCAAATGGCCTCCTCTTTGTTATGGTTTTATAACCTACACCTGTCTTGTTGCCAGAGGAGCTGCACCATCTCCGGTGTCCTGATCCCTGCGGTTGGAAGGATCCATGGCAACATTTCACCTTTGCCGAGACCCAGCAACATTCCTTTACAACATGCACGGGCACCGCCCCCACCCCCCCTCCTCTCTCTCCCCGGGCACCGCCCCCACCCCCCCTCCTCTCTCTCCCCGGGCACCGCCCCCAACCCCCCTCCTCTCTCTCCCCGGGCACCGCCCCCACCCCCCCTCCTCTCTCTCCCCGGGCACCGCCCCCACCCCCCCTCCTCTCTCTCCCCGGGCACCGCGCCCCCCCTCCTCTCTCTCCCCGGGCACCGCCCCCCCCCTCCGCCCCCTCTCCCCCACCCCGGGCACCGCGCACCCTCTCGCCCCTCCTCCCCCCACCCCCCTCCCCCTACACCGGGCACCGCGCCA
>NC_090342.1:767541-819023 GCF_035084215.1 Heptranchias perlo | reverse complement strand
TCCCCCCTCTCTCTCCTCCCTCAACCCCGGGCACCGCCCCCCCCTCTCTCCCCTCTCTCTCCTCCCCACCCCGGGCACCGCCAGGAATGGTGGTGAAAACCCATCAGGCCATGTGCTTCCTCACATTTACAAACAGGTCCCCCTCTGCTCCAGTCCCACTTGTTCATTTTCAGCTTAATTTTAAAATGACAAACTTCACATTAAATTCCATCTGGTTGAATTGAAGTTGAAGGTTAGTCGCTCCAGAGAATGTCCCGGTGAATACAGTAATTATGGCACCAATCACGTGTCTCCGGGTGGTTGGGATGTATTAGGCATCACGACTGTACGGGTCAGGCTGGATAAACCAGATAGTCTTTTCCTTTCCGACATTTTTATATGTCTGTGTGTAGATCCCTAATGCTTCTCTCTGGATGTTGACTCACTGTAACAGTAGTGAGCAGCACTGTGACCATTCTTCACATGCGAGTCTAAGCATCGAAGGTCAGCAAGTTACTTGACCCTAAAGAGAGGGGGCGCGAATCCAGCCAATCTTGACTCTGTCCTGTCCTCACCCAACATTCGCACATTTCCACATGCCAGGACTCACGAAGGTGATCCCGATACAGGAACCACGGCCGATTTACCCCTCCTAGCCCAGGGGCACCTCCACCCACACTCACTCTTCAGTCACAACAGGTTAAAACAATCTCTTTCAGCAATAATTAACAAGACAGTCCACTTATCACGATCATCTCATTCATTATATTTTTATTTCGTTCATGGGATGTGGGCGTCGCTGGTGAGGCCGGCATTTATTGCCCATCCCTAATTGCCCTTGAGAAGGTGGTGGTGAGCCGCCTTCTTGAACCGCTGCAGTCCGTGTGGTGAAGGTTCTCCCACAGTGCTGTTAAGATTCCAGGATTTAGACCCAGCGACGATGAAGGAACGGCGATATATTTCCAAGTCGGGATGGTGTGTGACTTGGAGGGGAACGTGCAGGTGGTGTTGTTCCCATGTACCTGCTGCTCTTGTCCTTCTAGGTGGTAGAGGTTGCAGGTTTGGGAGATGCTGTTGAAGAAGCCTTGGTCCACACGGACTGCAGCGGTTCAAGAAGGCGGCTCACCACCACCTTCTCAAGGGCAATTAGGGATGGGCAATAAATGCCGGCCTCGCCAGCGACGCCCACATCCCACGAACGAATAAAAAAAGCATCCAATGTAAGACATTGGAATTCAGCAGCTCTTAAAATGAAATTTCTTTTTGTTTGGCTTCAATTAATTTGGGATGATGTCACTTAATTTGCAGATTTTATTGGCAGCTGCATCTCAAACAAAAACACAATTGAATAAATTTCCCTCCAAAGTAAAAGTTATGAATCAATCGTTTTAAACCGAACCAATCCAAACCCTTTCCCTGGATGAATGGGGCTATATTCTATTGGCATCACCTGAGCTGTCACCCCCCAAACTCTTCCTTCTGCTGCTTCATCCCAACAAATGGATATTTTTTGAAGCATTGGTTGTTTTAAAATAACTAAATTCAGAAAAGCATTATTTTGACAGCTCTACTGCTATTTTCTCACTTCCAAAATCATCTGAGCAGTTTTTAATAATCATTGGAATTGAGGAGATAATTCACTTTCCGCAATATTTCATTTGTTTAATGCTGTTTGAGGCATAAACTGCAGATTCAGCTTTGGGAATTTCATAGAATGTTAAAGTGTCATTAAATCATTGAACTGCAAACCTCAAAGATGCTACACTATGATTAATACTCACAACGTAAAATAATTGTGCGAATTACATTAGAAAATCAAATCGATCAGACAGCATTGAGCTAAAATTAACTATTTTCTTGAACGTAAATTAATCAATTCGACAACCTGTCACTGAGGACTGGGTCACTGAGCAAGTAAACCTCCAGTGTGGCAGCAAGAATCAAAGGTTGCAGAAATAGGGAACGCACTGTGTGTAAAAACCTACCCCGAGGAATGTGTCACACTGCCATCATGCCCACAGTCTGATTACTTCCACTGACAAAGCTGTCATGTTCTACATCTTCCAAAATCTTTACAAGAGAAAACTATTTCTATTATACAGACACTGTCTGAGATCAGCAGACAAAAAAAAGACTTGAAGGAAAATGACAAGTATTTCTCCAAAACTTGCTGTGCATCCTTAAAATTAAACATTCTAAAGAGAGGCAAATATTACAAAAAGAGCTGTGAAGATCATGCTAATAGGTTGGACGTTTATTGCTCACCATCTGAGTTGCTTGCTAGGATATTAAGTGTCAATCATAGAGTGTGGGCGGAGTCACAAGTACAGATTTCTTTGCCTAACCAGAACACACTGGGGGCCAACTGGAGATTTCAGGACTGAGAGTAATAGAGTTATATTAGCGAAGGGCTTCAAGGGATATGGATCAAAGCCAGGTAAATGGAGTTGAGGCGCAGATCAGCCCATGACAGTGGAACAGGCTTGAGGGGCTGAATGGCCTCCTCCTGTACCTAGATGAGGGGGAAATAAACAAGCTGTGTATCTTGAACAATGAGCCCAAGACTAGAGGGCACAAGTATGAAATGCACAAAACTTGAACAAGGTTAGAGATTAGAAAAAACTTTTCCCCACTGGGTAGTGGCTATTGAACAGTCCGAACTGCACCTTTAAAAGGGGTTGGATTGATATTTGTACTGATAGCTACAGAGACAGACAGTACTGTTTTGATTATTTTCTGGGGAGATGGGGAAGGAATTTGGTGCCTCCTAAAGTAGGGGATCATCGGGTGGTGTAGCACAGAGTCCACAGTAGAATAATCAGACAGGCCAGAGTTCCAGGCTTGTGCACACATCAGCTTGGGAGTTTCCGCTCAATAAAGTGAATGGACTGAAGATCCCAGGCTGGTGAGTGCAAAGGCAGGAAATCCCATGGACTCTGCCTCGACCTAGACTGATTGTCTGAATGCCCTTATATTGATCTGAATTTTCATATGTTCAGTCAACCCTAAGCATCCCTTGATGACCTCAGCTAATATAACTGTCAATCTCAGTCTTGAAATCGCCCCAGTTGTTAATTGATGCCAATGTCCCCACACCTCTTACATCTCCATTGATTGGGATCTATAACCTCACACTGCTCAATGAATGGGATCTAAAGCCTCACAGCCCACAGTGAATGGGTTCGACAAACTCGCACTGCTCAATGAATGGGACTCTAACGTCTCACCTGTCACTGACTGGGATCTGCAACCTCAGCTTCAAGAATTCAAGATTATGTTAAGACAAACAGTGAGCTTATTTTTAAAGTGAAGCAGACAGTTTGCTGCAGTTTGTAGCATGATGCTCCTCTTCCAGGATAAATGGGGTTTCTGGTCTGATTGGAGAAGATGCGACAAATTAACTTCCTTTTTGTTGGGGGCCTTTGATCTTCGGCTGGTTTTTATCGCATCAAAAGGCTCCAGATTAAATGTGTTTCTGGTGCAACACATCCATGTTGGTTTTATTCTCCGGGAAGCTTAAGTTTGTGGGCCTTACCATTTGCATCACATCCAGTGTCTTACTTTCTCTCACACCACATTATCAGCTTACAAAAAAATGTTCAGCCTCTTCACTTCAGTGCCATTTAATTGAACAGTCAGCGCTAAAGGGGAACTCATAATTTCACTGTCTAGCACCAGGCATATTCTACATGGAATGTGTGCTGGGACCGTCTTAGGGGCAACCTTTATCCAAGTACCCAATGTTCAATTGAATGAATTACAAGGAACAGAAAAGCTACATTATTTCTTGCAGACCGAAACTTTGCAAAGCTGGCTTCTCCGATTCCTCACAACTTGTGTACAAGAGCTGCCTGTAGTGTAACATTACCCAAAGGCAGGGAGAACAAATAGTTATACATGGAATTCGGTGGATTGATGAATGCTTCACATGCGGTGCTATTTACAATGACTGCAGTACACAACATCAAAGGGTGAAAATGCCCACATACTTGTTCTACTAAACCTTGAAAGTGTTCAGCTGAAAGATTTTGCTCTTTTAATTTAGTATAACTTCTGCATTTCCTTATTCACAAAGTGCAGATGAAGGTGAACATTGGGTACTTTGGATAAAGGTGGTTATTCAGCCCATCTAACAAATGCTTCAACAGAAACCTACAATCCCCTCCCTCCTTTGCAGTGTCTAACTGACCCTTGAATGACCCCAGAGTTTTTGCCTTCAATGTCCTACCTGGCGACCATTCAGGTATTGATTGCTCTGTGACACAGTGCTTCCTGACATCGACCCTGAGCTTGTTTTTTTGACAGAGTGCAGCTGTGTCGTGGTTTAACTTCAAATAGTGCTCAGGATTAACCTGTCCTTTCCACTTACTTCTTATAAATCTCTAAAGGGGGCAAGTGAGCGTGGACCCTACAAAGTTCGAGGAGTCACTTGAGATCAGGCTTGTGTCTGTTCTATGCACCACTTACAGGAACTGGATGGAATGGTGATAGCCAATTATACAGCATTTCTCAAGTACCAACAATCAGAAGGAGTTAAAGGGCAGGATCCAAAGAAGAAATAGGAAGGAATTGAACCAACCAGGGCATGTGTTTGACTGCACCATCAGCGAGGTGTGTTCATGGAGGCAGGGAGTGGAGTAGCAATGTAGAGAGGATTAGGAGAATCCTAGACTCAGGATGTGATGGTTGGAGGAGGGGATGCAGAGTAATCTATGGTCAGAACAGTGGTGCTGGGAGATGATTGAAGCCATAAAAGGATCAGAGAACTGGGATGAGGATTTTGAAGTTATAGACTTGGAGGCTGAGAGGTAGCGGAGGGGTGAGAGGATGGGACAGATTGGAGTGAGACTGCTTGGGACAGTCAGAGCTAGAGGAGAAAGAAACAACAATCTCAGTTCTGGGCCCCGCCCCTCAGGAATGATATATTGGCCTTGGAGGGGGTGCAGCGCAGATTCACCAGAATGATATCGGGGCTAAAAGGGTTAAATTATGAGGACGAGTTGCATAACATCAGTAGTGGGGAAAATGCTAGAGTCTATTATAAAAGATGTGATAACAGAACACTTGGAAGGCATTAACGGGATTGGACAAAGTCAGCATGGGTTTATGAAAGGGAAATCATGCTCAACAAATCTACTGGAGTTTTTTGAGGATGTAACTAGTAGGATAGTTGGGGGAGATGGCTCACCAGGGGAAGATGACAGCGGCCAGGTTCATGGCACCGTGGCTGGCTCTGCTGCACAGGAGGGCAGGAAAAAGAGTGGCAGAGCTATAGTGATAGGGGACTCGATTGTAAGGGGAACAGACAGGCGTTTCTGCGGACGCAACCGAGACTCCAGGATGGTATGTTGCCTCCCTGGTGCAAGGGTCAGGGATGTCTCGGAGTGGCTGCAGGACATTCTGGAGGGGGAGGGTGAACAGCCAGTTGTCGTGGTGCATATAGGCACCAACGATATAGGTAAAAAACGGGATGAGGTCCTACAAGCTGAATTTAGGGAGTTAGGAGTTAAACTAAAAAGTAGGACCTCAAAGGTAGTAATCTCAGGATTGCTACCAGTGCCACGGGCTAGTCAGAGTAGGAATGACAGGATAGCTAAGATGAATACGTGGCTTGAGAGATAATGCAAGAGGGAGGGATTCAAATTCCTGGGCCATTGGAACCGGTTCTGGGGGAGGTGGGACCAGTACAAATTGGACGGTCTGTATCTGGGCAGGACTGGAACCAATGTCCTAGGGGGATTGTTTGCCAGTGCTGTTGGGGAGGGTTTAAACTAATGTGGCAGGGGGATGGGAACCGATGCAGGAAGTCAGTGGGAAGTAAAGTGGTGACAGAAACAAAAGGCTGTAAGGGAGAGTGTACAAAACATGACCGGACAGATGGTCGGAGAAAGCAGGGCAAAGACCAAGGGAAGTCATAGAGTCATAGAGTTATACAGCACGGATAGAGGCCCTTCAGCCCATCGTGTCCGCGCCGGCCATCAGCCCTGTCTACTCTAATCCCATATTCCAGCATTTGGTCCGTAGCCTTGTATGCTATGGCATTTCAAGTGCTCATCCAAATGCTTCTTGAATGTTGTGAGGGTTTCAGGCAGTGAGTTCCAGACTCCAACCACCCTCTGGGTGAAAAAGTTCTTTCTCAAATCCCCTCTAAACCTCCCGCCTTTTACCTTGAATCTATGTCCCCTTGTTATAGAACCCTCAACGAAGGGACAAAGCTCCTTAGTATCCATCCTATCTGTGCCCCTCATAATTTTGTACACTTCAATCATGTCCCCCCTCAGCCTCCTCTGCTCCAAGGAAAACAAACCCAATCTTCCCAGTCTCTCATCATAGCTGAAGCGCTCCAGCCCTGGTAACATCCTGGTGAATCTCCTCTGCACCCTCTCCAAAGCGATCACATCCTTCCTGTAGTGTGGCGACCAGAACTGCACACAGTACTCCAGCTGTGGCCTAACCAGTGTTTTATACAGCTCCATCATAACCTCCTTGCTCTTATATTCTATGCCTCGGCTAATAAAGGCAAGTATCCCATATGCCTTCTTTACCACCTTATCTACCTGTTCCGCCGCCTTCAGGGATCTGTGAAATTGCACACCACGATCCCTCCGACCCTCTGTCTTGCCTAGGGTCCTCCCATTCATTGTGTATTCCCTTGCCTTGTTAGTCCCTCCAAAGTGCATCACCTCGCACTTTTCCGGGTTAAATTCCATTGGAAGTCTAGATTAAACTGCATTTATTTCAATGCAAGAAGTCTGATGGGCAAGGCAGATGAACTCAGGGCATGGATGGGTACATGGGACTGGGATGTTATAGCTATTACTGAAACATGGCTAAGGGAGGGGCAGGACTGGCAGCTCAATGTTCCAGGGTGCAGATGCTATAGGAAAGATAGAGCAGGAGGTAAGAGAGGAGGGGGAGTTGCGTTCTTGATTAGGGAGAACATCACGGCAGTAGTGAGAGGGGATATATCCGAGGGTTCGCCCACAGAGTCTATATGGGTAGAACTGAAAAATAAGAAGGGAGAGATCACTTTGATAGGATTATACTACAGATCCCCAAATAGTCAACGGGAAATTGAGGAGCAAATATGTAAGGAGATTACAGACAGCTGCAAGAAAAATAGGGTGGTAATAGTAGGGGACTTTAACTTTCCCAACATTGACTGGGACAGCCATAGCATTAGGGGCTTGGATGGAGAGAAATTTGTTGAGTGTATTCAGGAGGAATTTCTCATTCAGTATGTGGATGGCCCGACTAGAGAGGGGGCAAAACTTGACCTCCTCTTGGGAAATAAGGAAGGGCAGGTGACAGAAGTGTTAGTGAGGGATCACTTTGGGACCAGTGATCGTAATTCCATTAGTTTTAAGATAGCTATGGAGAATGATAGGTCTGGCCCAAAAGTTAAAATTCTAAATTGGGGAAAGGCCAATTTTGATGGTATTAGACAGGAACTTTCAGAAGTTGATTGGGAGAGTCTGTTGGCAGGCAAAGGGACGTCTGGTAAGTGGGAGGCTTTCAAAAGTATGTTAACCAGGGGTCAGGGTAAGCACATTGCTTATAAAGTGAAGGGCAAGGCTGGTAGAAGTAGGGAACCTTGGATGACTCGGGAGATTGAGGCCCTAGTCAAAAAGAAGAAGGAGGCATATGACATGCATAGGCAGCTGGGATCAAGTGGATCCCTTGAAGAGTATAGAGATTGCCGGAGTAGAGTTAAGAGAGAAATCAGGAGGGGACATGAGATTGCTTTGGCAGATCAGGCAAAGGAGAATCCAAAGAGCTTCTACAAATACATAAAGGGCGAAAGAGTAACTAGGGAGAGTAGGGCCTCTTAAGGATCAACAAGGTCATCTATGTGCGGAACCACAAGAGATGGGTGAGATCCTGAATGAATATTTCACATCGGTATTTACGGTTGAGAAAGGCATGGATGTTAGGGAACTTGGGGAAATAAATAGTGATGTCTTGAGGAGTGTACATATTACAGAGAGGGAGGTGCTGGAAGTCTTAACACGCATCAAGGTAGATAAATCTCCGGGACCTGATGAAATGTATCCCAGGACGTTATGGGAGGTAAGGGAGGAAATTGCGGGTCCCCTAGCAGAGATATTTGAATCATCGACAGCTACAGGTGAGGTGCCTGAAGATTGGAGGGTAGCAAATGTTGTGCCTTTGTTTAAGAAGGGCGGCAGGGAAAAGCCTGGGAACTACAGACCGGTGAGCCTGACATCTGTAGTGGGTAAATTGTTAGAGGGTATTCTGAGGGACAGGATCTACAGGCATTTGGAGAGGCAGGGACTGATTAGGAACAGTCAGCATGGTTTTGTGAGAGAAAAATCATGTCTCACGAATTTGATTGAGTTTTTTGAAGGGGTAACCAAGAAGATAGATGAGGGCTGTGCAGTCGACGTGGTCTACATGGACTTTAGCAAAGCCTTTGACAAGGTACCGCATGGTAGGTTGTTACATAGGTTAAATCTCACGGGATCCAAGGTGAGGTAGCCAATTGGATACTAAATTGGATTGACGACAGAAGACAGAGGGTGGTTGTAGAAGGTTGTTTTTCAAACTGGAGGCCTGTGACCAGCGGTGTGCCTCAGGGGTCGGTGCTGGGTCCGCTGTTATTTGTTATTTATATTAATGATTTGGATGAGAATTTAGGAGGCATGGTTAGTAAGTTTGCAGATGACACCAAGATTGGTGGCATTGTGGACAGTGAAGAAGGTTATCGAGGATTGCAACGGGATCTTGATAAATTGGGCCAGTGGGCCGATGAATGGCAGATGGAGTTTAATTTAGATAAATGTGAGGTGATGCATTTTGGTAGATCGAATCGGGCCAGGACCTACTCCGTTAATGGTAGGGCGTTGGAGAGAGTTATAGAACAAAGAGATCTAGGAGTACAGGTTCATAGCTCCTTGAAAGTGGAGTCACAGGTGGATAGGGTGGTGAAGAAGGCATTCGGCATGCTTGGTTTCATTGGTCAGAACACTGAATACAGGAGTTGGGATGTCTTGTTGAAGTTGTACAAGACATTAGTAAGGTCACACTTGGAATACTGTGTACAGTTCTGGTCACCCTATTATAGAAAGGATATTATTAAACTAGAAAGAGTGCAGAAAAGATTTACTAGGATGCTACCGGGACTTGATGGTTTGACTTATAGGGACAGGTTGGATAGACTGGGACTTTTTTCCCTGGAGAGTAGAAGGTCAAGGGGTGATCTTATAGAAGTCTATAAAATAATGAGGGGCATAGATAAGGTAGATAGTCAAAATCTCTTCCCAAAGGTAGGGGAGTCTATAACGAGGGGGCATAGATTTAAGGTGAGAGGGGAGAGATACAAAAGGGTCCAGAGGGGCAATTTTTTCACTCAAAGGGTGGTGAGTGTCTGGAACGAGCTGCCACAGGCAGTAGTAGAGGCGGGTACAATTTTGTCTTTTAAAAAGCATTTGGACAGTTACATGGGTAAGATGGGTATAGAGGGATATGGGCCAAGTGCAGGCAATTGGGACTAGCTTAGTGGTATAAACTGGGCGACATGGACATGTTGGGCCGAAGGGCCTGTTTCCATGTTGTAAACTTCTATGATTCTATAGGGGAGAACCAGTGGATGTGGTGTACTTGGATTTTCAGAAGGCTTTTGATAAGGTCCCACACAAGAGGTTAGCGTGCAAAATTAAAGCACATGGGATTGGGGGGAATATACTGGCATGGATTGAGAATTGGTTGACAGACAGGAAACAGAGAGTAGGAATAAACAGGTCTTTTTCCAGGTGGCAGACAGTGACTAGTGGGGTATCGCAGGGATCAGTGCTTGGGCCCCAGCTATTCACAATATATATCAATGATTTGGATGAGGGAACTAAATGTAACATTTCCAAGTTTGCAGACGACACAAAGCTGGGGTGGAATGTGAGCTGTGAGGAGGATGCAAAGAGGCTCCATTGTGATTTAGACAAGTTGGGTGAGTGGGCAAGAACATGGCAGATGCAGTATAATGTGGATAAATGTGAGGTTATCCACGTTGTAAAAACAGAAAGGCAGATTATTATCTGAATGTTGATAGAGTGGGAAAAGGGGAGGTGCAACGAGACCTGGGTGTCCTTGTGCACCAGTTGCTGAAAGCGAGCATTCAGGTGCAGCAAGCAGTTAGGAAGGCGAATGGTATGTTGGCCTTCATTGCAAGAGGATTTGAGTACAGGAGCAGGGATGTCTTACTGTAGTTATACAGGGCCTTGGTGAGGCCACATCTGGAGTATTGTGTGCAGTTTTGGTCTCCTTATCTGAGGAAGGATGTCCTTGCCATGGAGGGAGTGCAACGAAGACTGATTCCTGGGATGGCAGGACTGACGTATGAGGAGACATTGGGTCGACTCGGCCTATATTCAGTACAGTTTAGAAGAATGAGAGGTGATCTCATTGAAACATAAAATTCTAACAGGACGAGACAGACTCGATACAGGGAGGATGTTCCCGATGGCTGGGGAGTCCAGAACCAGGGGTCACAGTCTCAGGATACGGGGTATGCCATTTAGAACCGAGATGAGGAGAAATTTCTTCACTCAGAGGGTGGTGAACCTGTGGAATTCTCTACCACAGAAGGCAGTGGAGGCCAAGTCATTAGATATATTCAAGAAGGAGACATATGTTTTTTAATGCTAAAGGGATCAAGGGATATGGGGAAAAAGTGGGGATATGGGGAAAAGCGGGAACAGGGTACTGAGTTAGACGATCAGCCATGATCATTTTGAATGATGGAGCAGGCCCGAAGGGCTGAATGGCCTCCTCTTGCTCCTTTTTTCTATGATTCTAGACTCGACTTGTATTCCCTCAAATATAGAAGATTAAGGGGTGATCTAATTGAGGTGTTTAAGATGGTTAAAGGATTTGACAGGGTAGATAGAGAGAGACTATTTCCTCTGGAGGAGTCCAGAACAAGGGGGCGTAACCTTAAAATTAGGGCCAGGCTGTTCAGGAGTGAAATCAGGAAGCACTTCTTCACACAAAGGGGAGTGGAAATCTGGAACTCTGCCCCAAAAAGCTGTTGAGGCTGGGGGTCAATTGAAACTTTCAAAATTCAGATTGCTAAGTTTTTGTTAGACAAGGGTATTAGACCGTAAGAGATAGGAGCAGGAGTAGGCCATTCGGCCCCTCGAGCCTGCTCCACCATTCAATGAGATCATGGCTGATCTGATTTTTACCTCAACTCCACTTTCCCGCCCTTTCCCCATATCCTTTGACTTCCTTGCTGATCAAAAATTTGTCTAACTCAGCCTTGAATGTATTCAATGACTCAGCCTCCACAGCTTTTTGGGGTAAAGAATTCCAAAGATTCACAACCCTCTGGGAGAAGAAATTCTTCCTCATTTCCGTCTTAAACGGGCGACCCCTTATTCTGAGACTATGCCCCCTAGTTTTAGATTCCCCCATGAGGGGTAACATCCTCTCAGCATCTTCCCTATCGAGTCCCCTCAGAATCTTGTATGTTTCAATAAGATCTCCTCTCATTCTTCTAAACTCCAATGAGTAGAGACCCAACCTGTTCAATCTTTCCTCATAAGACAACCCTTCCATACCCGGAATCAACCTAGTGAACCTTCTCTGAACTGCCTCCAATGCAAGTATGTCCTTCCTTAAATAAGGGCACCAGAACTGTACGCAGTCCTCCAGGTGTGGTCTCACCAGCACACTGTACAGTTGGAGCATGACTTCCCTGCTTTTATACTCCATCCCCCTAGAAATAAAGGCCAACATTCAGTTTGCCTTCCGGATTACCTGCTGCACCTGTATGTTGACTTTATGTGTTTCATGTACGAGGACACCCAGATCCCTCTGTACCGCAGCATTTTGTAATATTTCTCCATTCAAATAATATTTTGCTTTTTTATTTTTCCTCCCAAAGTGGATGACTTCACATTTTCCCACATTATATTCCATTTGTCAAATTTTTGCCCATTCGCTTAACCTGTCAATATCCCTTTGCAGACACTTTGTGTCCTCATCGCAACTTGCTTTTCCACCTATCTTTGTATCATCAGCAAATTTGACCACAAGACACTCTGTTCCTTCATCCAAGTCATTGATATATATTGTAAATAGTTGAGGCCCCAGCACTGAGCCCTGGGGCACCCCACTAGTTACAGATTGCCATTTTGAAAATGACCCTTTTATCCCGACTCTTTGTTTTCTGTTAGTTAGCCAATCCTCTATCCATGCCAGTATATTACCCCCAACACCATGAGCTC
Organism: Heptranchias perlo; assembly: GCF_035084215.1. Taxonomy (NCBI): domain Eukaryota; kingdom Metazoa; phylum Chordata; class Chondrichthyes; order Hexanchiformes; family Hexanchidae; genus Heptranchias; species Heptranchias perlo. The sequence continues at coordinate 806,799 of NC_090342.1, read as the reverse complement.
TTATCTTGTGCAGTAATCTTTTATGTGGCACCTTATCGAATGCCTTTTGGAAATCCAAATATACTGGATCCATTGGTTCCCCTTTATCCACCCTGCCCGTTACTTCCTCAAAGAACTCGAATAAATTTGTCAGACACTATTTCCCCTTCATAAAACCATGTTGACTCTCCTTGATTGTATTATGAGCCTCCAAATGTCCTGCTACTACTTCCTTAATAATGGATTCTAGCATTTTCCCAATGACAGATGTTAGACTAACTGGTCTATAGTTACCTGCTTTCTGTCTCACTCCCTTCTTGAATTGGGGTGTTACATTCGTGGTTTTCCAATCCGCTGGGACCTTTCCAGAATCCAGTGAATTCTGGAAAATTACAACCAATGCATCCACTATCTCTGTAGCCACTTCCTTTAAGACCCTTGGATGCAAGTCATCAGGTCCAGGGGACTTGTCAGCTTTTAGACCCATTAGTTTACCTCGTACTTTTTCTCTAGTGATAGTTTTTAGTTCCTCCCTCCCCTTTGCCCCTTGATTTTCTACTATTATTGGTAAATTATTAGTGTCTTCTACTGTGAAGACAGATACAAAATATCTGTTCAATTCCTCTGCCATTTCCTTGTTTTCCATTATTATTTCCCCAGTCTCATCCTCTAAGGGACCAATGTTTACTTTAGCTACCCTCCTCCTTTTTATATACTTGTCGAAGCTTTTACTGTCAGCTTTTATAGTTCTTGCTAGTTTACTCTCAATTTATTTTTTCCCTCTATTGTTCTTTTAGTCATCCTTTGCTGGTTTTTAAAGTTTTCCCAATCTTCGGGCTTACCAGTAATCTTTGCCATGTTGTATGCTTTTTCTTTTAACCTGATACCATCCTTTACTTCCTTAGTTCGCCATGGTTGGTTCACCCTTTTTGTGGAGTCTTTCCTCCTAACAGATATATTTTTTGTTGCGAGTCATAAAATATCTTTTTAAATGTTTGCCACAGCTTATCCACCATCATACCATCGAATCTGTTTACCCAGTCCACTTTAGCCAATTCCACCCTCATTCCTTTATAATTGCCCTTATTTAAGTTTAATACAGTAGTTTCAGACCCAAGATCCTCGCTCTCAAACTGCTTGTGAAATTCTATCATATTATGATCACTGTTTCCCAAGGGATCCTTTACTTTGAGATCATTAATTAATCCTGTTTCATTACCAGATCCAAAATGGCCTGTTCCCTGGTTGGTTCCCTGACATATTGGTTTAAGAAACAGTCCCTAATACACTCTATGAACTCCTCCTCAGGGCTATTTTTGCCAATTTGATTTGTCCAATCTATGTGAAAATTAAAATCGCCCATGATTATTGCATTACCTTTTTTACAAGCCCCCCTTATTTCCTGATTAATATTTTGCCCGACAGTGTAGCTACTGTTAGGGGGCCTATATACTACTCCCACCAATGATTTCTTTCCCTTGCTATTTCTTACCTCCACCCAAATTGATTCGACATCTTTATCTTCTGAGCCAAGATCATTTCTCACTATTATACCAATTTCATCCTTTATTAACAGAGCTCCCCCACCACCTTTACGTTTTTTCCTAACCTTCCGAAATGTTAAATAACCCTGAATATTTAGCTCCCAACTTTGGTCACCTTGCAACCACGTCTCTGTAATGGCCACAAGATCATACTCATTTGTTTCTATTTGTGCCGTCAATTCATCTATCTTATTACGAATGCTGCGCGCATTCAGATAAAGAACCTTTAATTTTGTCTTTTTATCATTCTTTCCTACCCCGGCCCCATTTGCTGGTGCACTCTTATGTTTGTACGCTCTGTCCCTTCCTGACACACTGTGTTTATCATTACTCCCATCACTTTCCTGTACCATTTCCTTGTCTTTTCTCTTTATCAATCTAAACTTCGCCCCACCTGAGTCCTTCCACCCTCTATTTAGTTTAAAGTCTTTTCTACTGCCCTAGTTATTCGGTTTGCCAGAACACTGGTCCCAGCATGGTTCAGGTGAAGCCCGTCCCAACGGAACAGCTCTCTCTTTCCCCAGTACTGGTGCCAGTGCCCCATGAATCAAAACCCACTTCTCCCACACCAATCTTTGAGCCACGCATTCATCTCTCTAATCTGATTTACCCTGTGCCAATTTGCTCGTGGCTCAGGTAATAATCCGGAGATTATCACCTTTGTGGTTCTGCTTTTTAATTTAGTCCCAAGCTGCTCAAACTCCCTCAGCAGAACCTCTTTCTTATTCTACCTATGTCGTTGGTACCTACATGGACCACAACAACTGGATCCTCCCCCTCCCACTCCAAGTTTCTCTCCAGCCCTGAGGAGATGTCCTTAACCCTGGCACCGGGTAGGCAACACAGCCTTCGGGACTCTCACTCTTGGCTGCAGAGAACAGTGTCTATCCCTCTAACTATACTGTCGCCGACTACAACCACATTCCTTTTTACTCCCCCCACTTGAATGGCCCCCTGAACCACGGTGCCGTGGCCAGTTTGCTCATCCTCCCTGCAGTCCCTGCACTCGTCCACAAGGGCTGCAAGAACCTCGTATCTATTGGACAAGTGCAGAGGCTGAGGCTCCTGCAATGCTCCCTCCTGGATCCCCGTACCTGCCTCACTCGCAGTCACACCCTCCTGTCCCTGACCACATGCCAATTCTACAGTATTTAGTCTAAGGGGTGTGACTGCCTCCTGAATCATAGTGTCCAGGTAACTTTCTCCCTCCCTGATGCTTCACAATGTCTGCAGCTCGGACTCCAGCCCCTCAACTCGGAGCCGAAGTTCCTCGAGCTGCAGACACTTCCCGCAGATGTGGTCGCCCTGGACAAAACTGTCCAGTAGCTCCCACATATTGCAGCTGCAACACATCTCCTGCCCTGTCATTACTATTTTATTTATTTAATTGATTACTACAATGCCAATCAGATTATTTTTAGGTTGAACCAAGTACTGGCCTTGTTTAATTTATTAAATTAAGTTTAGTTTTTTTTAAAAATTTAGTTTTATGCTATAAGTTACTGAGCCCACAGTCCGAAGAAAGAAGAAAACAGAAGAGATTCTCCCCACCAACCACCGACCTGCCTTACCTGTGGTGTCACACTGCAGTTTGGTTTTGTTGTTGCTGTGACCCGCCCTCGGCCCGCCCCTCCCCCGCTGCCCTCGGCCCCCCCCCCGCCGCCCTCGGCCCGCCCCCCCCCTCGGCCCGCCCCTCCCCCGCCGCCCTCGGCCCGCCCCTCCCCCGCCGCCCTCGGCCCGCCCCCGGCCCGCCCCCCCCCCCGCTGCCCTCGGCCCCCCCCCGCCGCCCTCGGCCCGCCCCTCCCCCGCCGCCCTCGGCCCGCCCCCCCCCTCGGCCCGCCCCTCCCCCGCCGCCCTCGGCCCGCCCCTCCCCCGCCGCCCTCGGCCCGCCCCCCCCCGCCGCCCTCGGCCCGCCCCCCCCCCCGCCGCCCTCGGCCCGCCCCCCCCCCCCCGCCGCCGCCGCCCCCACCGCCCTCGGCCGGCCCGCCCCCCCCCCCCGCCGCCGCCGCCGCCCCCCCCCCCGCCGCCCTCGGCCCGCCCCCCCCCGCCGCCGCCGCCGCCGCCCCCCCCCCCCCCCGCCGCCCTCGGACCGCCCGCCCCCCCCACCGCCGCCGCCCTCGGCCCGCCCGCCGCCCTCGGCCCGCCCCCCCCGCCGCCGCCCTCGGCCCGCCAACCGCCCTCGGCCCGCCCGCCCCCCCCGCCGCCGCCCTCGGCCCGCCAACCGCCCTCGGCCCGCCCGCCCCCCCCCCCCCCCGCCGCCCTCGGCCCGCCCGCCGCCCTCGGCCCGCCCCTCCCCCGCCACCCTCGGCCCGCCCGCCCCCCCCGCCGCCGCCCTCGGCGCCGCCCGCCCCCCCCCCCCCCGGCGCCGCCCTCGGCCCGCCCCTCCCCCGCCGCCCTCGGCCCGCCCGCCCCCCCCCGCCGCCGCCCTCGGCCCGCCCGCCCGACTGACAGTAGATTACCAGTTCTAACCAGTCACCTAATTAACTAGGTGACCAACTGCCACCTTAGGCTGCTTGTTTACCACTAACTGAAAACTGCAAGTTAAGATTAAATTTAAGTTAAATGCTTGATGCCAAACGTAGTCAAATTTTAGATAAAGATCAACCCTTAAAAATCCCCTCACTCACCAAATTCCCAATTATAGACTCTATTGAAACCAGACTCTGTCGATAGCTGCTACTCCGTGCTCCCTCACTCCTTGGGTATTAAGGGAGATGGATCAAAGGAGGGTAAATGGAGTTGAGATACAGATCAGCCATAATCTAATTGAATGACAGAACAGGCTCGAGGGGCTGAATGGCCTCCTCCTGTTCCTATGTTCCGCTGCCCTGCTCTATCCCCATAGTCCTGTATCTTCATCCGCTTCAAATATTTATCCAATTTACCTTCAAAGATGCGATGGTCTCTGCCTCAAACGCTCCCTGTGGCAAAGAATTCCATGCTCCAAAAACCCTGTGTAAAGAGATCTCTCCTAACCTCTCTCCTCACTCCGAGTGATCATTTTAAATTGGTGACTGTTCATCACTGATTTTCCACCCACAGGAAACAGTCTCTCCCTGTTCACTTGATCAAAACTCTTCATAATTTTATAAAACCACGACTGAATTGCCTCTGAGCTTTCCCGTCTCCAATGGGTCTCTCTAACCTGAACAGAATTCAGAGATTTGTCAGATACCCACCAATCACCTCACAGTGCCTCGACAGTGTCTTAGTCATCGGATATGGTCTACGCCTGACATTGGTTGTGAAAGGTAATTAAGCTTTAGTTGTTTGTAAGACACAAGGTCAAATGAAAACTTGCACTGAAACTTAGGTGCTGCTGAATAAAGAGGGAAACCCAATAGTGTGTGTGCTCCTGCAACATAATGAATGATTCATTCAGCAGTAACACAAAATGTTCAGTCACACCAATCTCTGGAATCCCATTTATTGATGTCATGGAACGAAAAACAGGACAAATCAAAAAACTATAGAAATTGGCAGATAGAAGCAAGGGGAAAAGATAGATTGATAGCAATTATTGTAGAAATATTCACTGATTAGGTACAACTGAAATACCCTGTACATACATAGGCTTAAATAAAATAATTGCTGTGTAGACAGAATGAATTTCATTACTAAGCTAAGTGCTCTTGTGGTACAGTGTAAACTAACAAAGATCTTTCCCTGACTAATTACTCTGACCCTATTAACGGTGCCTGTTTTGCAATCTGAAACTGTAACCTTTTTCCCGCTCTTACTATATACCTTTTGACGGGGTTAAAGGGGATATACTTCAATACAAGGAGTATTACAAACAAAGCAGATGAGCTAAGGGCACAGATAGACACATGGCAGCATGATATCATTGCTATAACGGAAACCTGGCTTAAAGAGGGGGATAATTGGCAGCTCAATATCCCTGGATATAGAGTTTTCAGGCAGGATAGAGTGGGTGATAAAAAAGGAGGGGGGGCAGCATTATTGGTTAAAGAATCAATCACAGTTGTGAGAAGGGATGATATGCTAAATGGATCATCAATCGAGGCCATATGGGTTGAGCTAAGAAATAAAAAAGGGGCAGTCACACTACTAGGAGTGAACTATAGACCCCCGAATAGTGAAAGGGAGATAGAAGAACAAATATGTAGGCAAATTTCTGAGTGTAAAAATAAGAGGGCAATAATAGTCGGGGACTTCAACTACCCGATCATCAACTGGGATTCAAACAGTGTGAGGGGCACAGAGGGTGCAAAATTCTTGATCGGTGTCCAGGAGAACTTTTTTAGCCAGTACGTGACAAACCCAACAAGAGGGGATGCAATTCTAGATTTAGTCCTGGGAAATGAAGATGGGCCAGTGGGTGAAGTGACAGTGGGTGACCATATTGGGGATAGTGACCACAATTCAGTTAGTTTTAGCAATATTATGGAAAAGGACAGAGTTAAATCAGGAGTAAACGTTTTAAATTGGGGAAAAGGCAAATTTTACAGAACTAAGAGGTGATTTGGCAGAAGTGGACTGGACACAACTACTTGAGGAGAAATCAGTGGCAAGCCAGTGGGAGGCACTAAAAAGTGAAATTCTACGGGTACAATGCAGACACGTCCCCTCAAAGTAAATTAATGATGGCACTGCCAAATTTAGAGCCCCCTGGTTGTCTAGAAGTATACGGGGCAAGATAAAGCAGAAAAAGAAAGCTTATGACTGTCACAGAAAACTAAATACTGCAGAAAGCCAAGAGGATTATAGAAAGTACAGGGATGATGTAAAAAAGGAAATAAGGAAAGCAAAGAGAGGGCATGAAAAAATATTAGCTAGTAAGATTAAAGAAAACCCAAAAGATGTTTTATCAGTACATTAAGAACAAGAGGATAGCTAAGGAAAAGGTGGGACCTATCAGGGATGATAAGGGTAACTTGTGTGTAGAAGCAGAGGATGTGGGGAGGGTTTTAAATGAATATTTTGTCTCCGTATTCTCAAAGGAAAGGGATGATCCAGACGTAGTAGTTAAAGAGGAGAGGTGTGAAATATTGGATAAGGTAAACATAACGAGAGAGGAAGTACTAGAGGGACTGGAAAGTTGATAAGTCACCAGGGCCGGATGGATTGTTTCCCAGGCTATTGAAGGAAGCCAGGGAGGAAATAGCGGATGCTCTGAGGATCATTTTCCAATCCTCACTAGATACAGGGGAGGTACCGGAGGACTGGAAGACTGCAAACGTAGTACCATTGTTTAAAAAGGGTACGAGGGAAAGGCCGAACAATTATAGACCGGTCAGTCTTACCTCGGTGGTGGGCAAACTATTAGAATCAATACCGAGATATAGGATAAACTGTCACTTGGAAAGGCATGGTTTAATCAGGGATAGTCAGCATGGATTTGTTCAGGGAAGGTCATACCTTACAAATCTGATTGAATTCTTTGAGGAAGTGACAAGGAGGATTGATGAGGGTAGTGCAGTGGATGTTGTCTACATGGATTTTAGTACGGCATTTGACAAGGTCCCACATGGCAGACTGATCAGAAAGGTAAAAGCCCATGGGATACAGGGAAATGTGGCGAATTGGATCCAAAATTGTCTCAGTAACAGGAAACAAAGGGTAAAAGTCGATGGATGTCTTTGCGAATGGAAATCAGTTTCCAGTGGTGTGCCACAGGGCTCAGTGTTGGGTCCCTTGCTGTTTGTGGTATATATTAATGATTTGGACTTGAATGTAGGGGGCATGATTGGCAAATTTGCAGACAACACAAAAATTGGCCATGTAGTTGATAGTGAAGAGGATAGCTGTAGACTCCAAGAAGATATCAATGGGTTGGTGGAGTGGGCGGAAAAGTGGCAAATGGAGTTCAACCCGGAGAAGTGTGAGGTAATGCACTTAGGGAGGGCAAACAGTAAAAGGGAATACGCAGTAAACGGGAATATATTGAGAGGGGCAGAGGAAGTAAGATAAGGTTGTGAAGAAGGCATACGGAACGCTCTCTGTTATTAGCCGAGGTATAGAATACAAAAGCAGGGATGTAATGATGGAACTGTAGAAAACGCTGGTAAGGCCACAGCTGGAGTATTGTGCGCAGTTCTGGTCACCACATTACAGGAAGGAGGTAATTGCTCTGATGTGGAGATGCCGGTGATGGACTGGGGTTGACAATTGTAAACAATTTTACAACACCAAGTTATAGTCCAGCAATTTTATTTTAAATTCACAAGCTTTCGGAGGCTTCCTCCTTCCTCAGGTGAACGTTGTTGGAAATGAAATCCTCGAAATGAAATCGCATTTATAATTCACAGAACAATGCTTGGTGAGTACAGACAGTTTACCTGTACAGGTAATTGCTCTGGAGAGAGTGCAGAGAAGATTTACAAGAATGTTGCCAGGGCTTGAAAATTGCAGCTACGAGGAGAGATTGGATAGGCTGGGGTTGTTTTCCTTGGAGCAGAGGAGGCTGAGGGGAGACTTGATTGAGGTGTACAAAATTATGAGGGGCCCAGATAGAGTAGACAGGAAGTACCTGTCTCCCCTAGCGGAGAGTTCAAGAACTAGAGGACACAGATTTGAGCTGATTGGCGGAAGGATTAGAGGGGACATGAGGAAAAACTTTTTTACCCAGAGGGTGGTGGGTGTATGGAATTCGCTGCCCAAATTGGTGGTAGAGGCAGGGACCCTCAATTCTTTTTAAAAGTATCTGGACCTGCACCTAAAGTGCTGTAAGCTGCAGGGCTACGGACCGGGTGCTGGAAGGTGGGATTAGATTGGGTACCTGGTTGTTCTTCGAGCTGGCGTGGACATGATGGGCTGAAGGGCCCCTCTCCTACATGGTTTTATGGTACTAAACACATATAACATCTGACCTCTCCCCCGATTATCATATCTAGATCAATGCAAATATACATTTTATATGAAACAGGACAGACAGATTAGGGAGAGTGACCAACACACTGTCCTGACCAAGCGTTCAGAATGATGACAGCTGCTGTGACACGAGGCTATGGGGCATTTAATCTCCAGGAGGATAAATACACGTCTGGTGACTAACACACGATAATAATATGGAAGAGAGTCTGTGTAACCGACTCCACAGAAAAATGATACACCCAGTCCCCAACAGTGCACTGTACTGTATCCTGCACCAGGACAGTGACCCCCCAGTCCCCAACAGTGCACTGTACTGTATCCTGCACCAGGACAGTGACCCCCAGTCCCCAACAGTGCACTGTACCGTATCCTGCACCAGGACAGTGACCCACAGTCCCCAACAGTGCACTGTACCGTATCCTGCACCAGGACAGTGAGCCCCAGTCCCCAACAGTGCACTGTACTGTATCCTGCACCAGGACAGTGAGCCCCCAGTCCCCAACAGTGCACTGTACCGTATCCTGCACCAGGACAGTGACCCACAGTCCCCAACAGTGCACTGTACTGTATCCTGCACCAGGACAGTGACCCCCAGTCCCCAACAGTGCACTGTACCGTATCCTGCACCAGGACAGTGAGCCCCAGTCCCCAACAGTGCACTGTACCGTATCCTGCACCAGGACAGTGACCCACAGTCCCCAACAGTGCACTGTACTGTATCCTGCACCAGGACAGTGACCCCCAGTCCCCAACAGTGCACTGTACCGTATCCTGCACCAGGACAGTGAGCCCCAGTCCCCAACAGTGCACTGTACCGTATCCTGCACCAACAATGACAATAGATTGTATACAATAAGTACATATGCTTACTGTTGTCTCAACAAAAATTCTCCAAAGCTAACCAAACGGATTGCATTGAGTCAGTACTGGAACCAAATCTTAATGATCTGGGTGGACACACTGATTGGTGAAAGAAATAATTCAAATATCTAATTTACGTCATGTTTTCAATAATTATCACTGGCTTTCTTTCTCCATAATCACAGCGATATGTAATTACAGTAAATCTGGAGTAAGCTGTTCTAGTCCTGCCAGTTCTCAGACCAGTATCTACCCAATGGAATGCAGAGAGTTATACTGCCGGCTGTACAATGCTGCAGGTTACAATCAGCACAGTGATAGGAACTTGTACAAAATGCTTGGACCCATGTATCGAGCAGTGCTGCTCAAAAAGCTCATTTTAAATGTTGCGAGCAAGATGGGGCAGCAATTCTACAGTAACATTAAGCTTCATATTTATATTCCAGGAGCGGTTTTGAGCTATTTCAGTGCGGCTTTTCATTGACTTACAATGTACCTGCTCCAAGTGGGATAGACCGCCTAGAGGCAGTGATAACCTGGGGCACACTCTGCCACCATTCAGGCCACTGACCTGACTCAGAATCAGAATCAGAATCAATTCAGTGCAGACCCAGAACTGTTGTGCACTGGTGTCAAGAGGCACAGAGAACGGTGGCTTTAAATAAGGGAGGCTTTAAATAAGGGAGGCTTCTCTCTCTCAAATAGAAGGCTTAAATTAACTGAACTTCAGTCCATGAACAATAGTTAACTTTAATACCAGGAATAAAACAGATGAATTAATCGCAGCATCTCCAGCCGCCTTCAGTCACTGGTGTTCATTGGGAGAGAGTCAGTGAGAGTGTGAGAAAAAGCAATCACTCACCCAGAATATGAGGTTGAAGAGAAACATCAAGTACTTGAGGCAGCACAGACAGCCCCTGGCCATGTTGCACTTCTGGAATTCTAGGAGGAAAACAAAGGAGAGGTCCAGGTAAAAGACCACATACTTGCTGCCCTTGGGTGCGGTATATTTGTCCCTCTTTGCTCCGATGCCCGCAGGACCCCCGCTCTGCCGGCCACTCTCGCCATAAAAAGCCGCCGCAGTAAATCCGCGGCCAAACTGCCGGCCGGAGCTGGACGCTCGGCCAAAGTCCGACTCTCTGCTCTCCACAGATGGGCTCCGGTGGATTGAAGATTCCTCACTACTTGATTTCTCCATGTTCTTCCTTCTCACATTCAATGTCAAACATGTCTTAGAATTAGGAAGAGATGAAGAAGAGGTAACTCTCGGTCAGTCCGGGCTCCGGACACTCGCTCTCCCTCCTCAAGCCATTTCCCTCCATTTAAAGCCGCGCTCTGGGACCGCAGTCCCTGCCACACATGGTGGGGCAGTTCCCTTTCTGTTGAGCTCTCTCACAGGTCCTGCAATCCCTGCTCGTCCTGTCCTGTTAAACTCGACAGCGGGTCATCTTCTCCATGCTCCAGGACCATGTATCGTGCAGTGTCAGCCTTCCCCACTCTCTGCACCGCTCACATGCTCGCTCCTCTTTCCATCTCTTCATTCAGTCATCAGCTGTTCAATCTCCTGCTGCACTGCTGGTAAATGAGCAGCAGCTGCAACTCCAGCCCTGAGAATTCACACAGCGACAACTGACCCGACCACAAGGACCACAAACCCCCCCCCAAAATCACACCCACTTTCCCTTTGCTCATCCAATCACAAAAAGTCCCCTCCAGGGACCAGAGTCTAATCTTCTCTCTCTGGCGGTGTGAATGAAGTCCTGTTACTGCCAAACACCAGTCCACTATCAGGGAGAAGAAAGATCACCTGAGAGAGAGAGCCCGCACCAAGGGGCAGGGGCAGGGGCTCAGGCACTGTCCATCGTTCATCAGAACACAAAGTGAATTCATTGCCACAATATTCAAATTCTGCTACAATCATTTCTAAAACTCAAGCGAAGTCCCCAATGTGAAAATTGGGCACACGTTCACAACAGGACAATTATCCGGGAATAATTGTAGTTTTATATAAAACTGGAAATGCTTTTCAAATAACTCGTCTGGTTAGTCTGAACGGGAACAACCAAATCCCGCTCACTCTCAACAACTTTTTTTAAAGAATTCTTCACAAACTTTGGAAAACTTAATTCAGTTTCACTTTTACGATCTTAAAACATTTTAAGTAATAAAAATCTGGTCACATTTATAAATTAGCTGGTCACACGTGTCCTCAGAAGAGACTGGATGAGGTGTGTGTCTATTAAACACATTCTCAATACAGAACCTGGAGGGGGCACTGGGTCTTTCAGGAGTTACATTGTGAAGGCAGATCTCGCAACATACAGCAGGAGAAATCATTCTGCAAACAAAACGTGTTTTAATTCAAAATCTTCAATCCAAAGGTATTCAGAGGTTTTAGAGTTCACCCGCTTGAAACTTTCATTTATAAATTTTGCAGCAATACAGGAAACAGCCTTTTTGAAGTGTGTAGAAGGCAGCATATTGATTCCTACTGTACTTTATTAAAATGAGTTCCTTCAACTCAGCCCAAGTGCTCTTGAAATAAAAATAGAAACAGACTATTCAGTTTCCACGTATACTAACTTTGCTCTTTTTTATTGTGCATTAAGAACAGGTGATAATCACAAAATGCAGTGTTGCAGAAAGCAATCACAGAAGCAGGGTCCGTACAACATTCATTAGCTGAGCACCTCCTGTGAGGCCAACAAAACGGCCAGCTTCATAAAATGAGGGCAAAAGCTGCATTTGCCCCTGCGTTAGACATACTGCCCCAAGAAATGACTTGCAATTAAGACCAGTCTGGTGCAGCAGCAAACAGGGTAAAGAACTATACGGTTTTCATCATTCACATCATTACATTCCTTTATCCCAGTAACTTTAGACCAGTATAGCTCAGTACGGCCTTTATTCCAGTAACTTTAGACCAGTATAGCTCAGTACGGCCTTTATCCCAGTAACTTTAGACCAGTATAGCTCAGTACGGCCTTTATCCCAGTAACTTTAGACCAGTATGGTTCAGTACGGCCTTTATCCCAGTAACTTTAGACCAGTATAGCTCATCTTTCAAGTTTGGATGAAGTTTCAAGTACAATCAAGATGTTATCAAGGCTTTGAGTTATGAGAAGTCAGGACTTTTCCACTGGAGCGAAGAAGGTTGAGGGTGAGGGTAAGGGTTATGGGTTGGGGTTAGAGGTTACAGCTAGAGCTGATAGTTGTCTCCCAGATTAGGATGGGTTTTGATGAGGTAACACTCATTGTTGTTTCACTTACCCAGTGAGGCGAGTCCCCGGGGGTTCTCGCAAGTGGCAAATGGAATTCAATGTGGAGAAGTGTGAGGTAATGCATTTGGGGAGGGCAAACAAGGCAAGGGAATACACAATAAATGGGAGGATACTGAGAGGTGTAGAGGAACAGAGGGACCTTGGAGTGCATGTCCACAGATCCCTGAAGGTAGCAGGACAGGTAGATAAGGTGGTTAAAAAGGCATACGGGATACTTTCCTCTATTACCCGAGGCATAGAATATAAGAGCAGGGAGGTTATGCTGGAACTGTATAAAACATTGGTTAGGCCACAGCTTGAGTACTGTGTACAGTTCTGGTCACCACATTACAGGAAAGATGTGATTGCACTAGAGAGGGTGCAGAGGAGATTTACGAGGATGTTGCCAGGACTGGAGAATTTTAGCTATGAGGAAAGATTGGATAGGCTGGGGTTGTTCTCTTTGGAACAGAGGAGGCTGAGAGGTGATTAAATTGAGGTGTATAAAATTATGAGATAGAGTGGATAGGAAGGACCCATTTCCTTTAGCAGAGAGGTCAATAACCAGACGGCATAGATTTAAAGTGATTGGTAGAAGGATTAGAGGGGAGCTGAGGAAAAATGTTTTCACCCAGAGGGTGGTGAGGGTCTGGAACTCACTGCCTGAGAGGGTGGTAGAGGCAGAAACCCTCAACTCATTTAAAAAGTACCTGGATGTGCACCTGAAGTGCCGAAACCTACAGGGCTACGGACCAAGAGCTGGAAAGTGGGATTAGGCTGGATGGTGCTTTTACGGCCGGCACAGACATGATGAGCTGAATAGCCTCCTTCTGTGCCGTAAATTTCCATGATTCTATGAACACAAATGCACGTAGCATAAGAAATAAAACAAATAAGTTAGAAGCACAAATTGAGCTTAAAGGGTATGATGTAGTGGCCATTACAGAGACCTGGCTATAGGCTGGGCATGACTGGGAGCGAAATATTCCAGGCTTTTAGACTCTTAGAAAGGACAGGGAAATTGGGAAAGAAATATTGATAAAAGACACAATTACAGCAGTGGAAAGAAAGGATTTCAGCAAGGGCGACTGGGCAGTGGAAACAGTGTGGGTCGAACTAGGAACAGAAAAGGATGCAAGACTCTGGTGGAAATTGTCTACAAACTCCTCACAGTACTGATGTAGTCGAGGATCTAAAAATATGGAAATCGGAAACATTAAGCAGAAACAGTGTGGTTAGAATAGGAGTTATTAATTTTCACATAGATTGGAAGCAGAACAGTCCAAGTAGTAAAGGCAACACATTTTTAGAAAGTATTTGGCAGTTTTCTGGAACAATATATCTTAGAACCAACAAGGAAACAGGCCATACTAGATTTAGTGATGAGTATTGGTTACTGGACTAATCATCCCAAATACTGGGCTAATAATCTCAAGGTCTGGGCTAATCATCCCAAATACTGGGCTAGTAACCTCAAGGTCTGGGCTAATCATCCCACGGTCTGGGCTAATCATCCCACGGTCTGGGCTAATCATCCCAAATACTGGGCTAGTAATCTCAAGGTCTGGGCTAATCATCCCAAGGTCTGGGCTAATCATCCCAAATACTGGGCTAATAATCTCAAGGTCTGGGCTAATCATCCCAAATACTGGGCTAGTAACCTCAAGGTCTGGGCTAATCATCCCACGGTCTGGGCTAATCATCCCAAATACTGGGCTAGTAATCTCAAGGTCTGGGCTAATCATCCCCAGGTCTGGGCTAATCATCCCAAATACTGGGCTAATCATCCCACGGTCTGGGCTAATCATCCCACGGTCTGGGCTAATCATCCCACGGTCTGGGCTAATCATCCCACGGTCTGGGCTAATCATCCCACGGTCCGGGCTAATCATCCCACGGTCCGGGCTAATCATCCCAAGGTCCGGGCTAATCATCCCACGGTCCGGGCTAATCATCCCACGGTCCGGGCTAATCATCCCACGGTCCGGGCTAATCATCCCACGGTCCGGGCTAATCATCCCACGGTCCGGGCTAATCATCCCACGGTCCGGGCTAATCATCCCACGGTCCGGGCTAATCATCCCACGGTCCGGGCTAATCATCCCACGGTCCGGGCTAATCATCCCACGGTCCGGGCTAATCATCCCAAGGTCCGGGCTAATCATCCCAAGGTCCGGGCTAATCATCCCAAGGTCCGGGCTAATCATCCCAAGGTCCGGGCTAATCATCCAGAGAACACAAATTCAAATCCCACCATGGCAGTTTGAGAATTTTAATTCAGTTTAAAAGAAATCTGGATATGAAAAGCTGGTCTCAGTAAAAGTGACCATGAAGCTGTCAGATTATCGTAAAAACCCATCTGGTTCACTAATGTCCTTTAGAGAAGGAAACCTGCCGTCCTTACCCGGTCTGGCTTATATGTGACTCCAGACACACAGCAATGTGGTTGACTCCTAACTGCTGTATGGAGTGGCCTAGCAAGGCACCACCCCATCTTAGAGCAACTAGGGATGGGCAATAAATGCCGGCTTTGCCAGTGCACCCACATCCCGAGAATGAATAGAAAATAAGTTAACAAACCAGAATTAGTTAACAATCTGACTGTGAGGGAACATCTTGTGAACAGTGACCATAATATGATTGAATTTGATATTAGGTTTGAAAGGGAGAAGGGAGAGTCACACACCAAGGTTTTAAATTTAAGTAAGGCAAACTTCAAAGGGATGAGAAATAAGTTGACCTCAGTAAACTGGGCTGAACCGTTAATGGGTAAACCTACTGAGAATCGGTGGGAAGTGTTTGAAGAAGGTATTTGGCACGATACAAAACCACTACATAAACCTAAAAGGCAAAAGTTCCACTTGTACAGGGAAGCAATGACGGTCAACAAATGAAATAAGAGACAGTATAAAGCTAAAAGAAAAGGCTTACACAATTACAAGGAAAAGTGGAAATTCAATGGACTGGGAGAGTTATAAAAAGCAACAAAAGGAGACAAAGAAAGGAATCAAGTGAAAAAGTGAGCATGGAAAAAAATTGAAAGGGATATCAAAGCTAACAGTAAAAGTTTTTATAACTATATTAAGGGAAAGACAGTGGTAAGGGGCATGTGAACCCATTAAAGACAGATGCAAGTGAAACTACTATAATGGATAATAAGGAAATAGCAGACTTTCTATCCATTTTCACAGTAGGGGAAGTGAACAAATACCAGCAGTACAAGGGAACCTAAAAATAAGTCAAGGGGAGGAATTTATTGGATTTAATATAAGTAAAAAGAATGCTAATGGAAAAAATAATGGGACTTAAGATAGACAAATCTCCACAATCTGATGGTTTCCACCCAGGGTATTAAAAGAAGTAGATGAGGAAATTGCAGATGTGTTAGTCATAATCTTCCAAAGCTCTCTAGATTTGGAATTTTTAAAAATTATTCGTTCATGGGATGTGGGCGTCGCTGGCGAGGCCGGCATTTATTGCCCATCCCTAATTGCCCTTGAGAAGGTGGCGGTGAGCCGCCTTCTTGAACTGCTGCAGTCCATGTGGTGAAGGTTCTCCCACAGTGCTGTTAGGAAGGGAGTTCCAGGATTTTGATCCAGCGATGATGAAGGAACGGCGATATATTTCCAAGTCGGGATGGTGTGTGACTTGGAGGGGAACGTGCAGGTGGTGTTATTCCCATGTGCCTGCTGCTCTTGTCCTTCTAGGTGGTAGAGGTCGCGGGTTTGGGAGGTGCTGTCGAAGAAGCCTTGGCGAGTTGCTGCAGTGCATCCTGTGGATGGTACACACTGCAGCCACAGTGCTCTGGAGGTGAAGGGAATGAATGTTTAGGGTGGTGGATGGGGTGCCAATCATGCGGGCTGCTTTGTCCTGGATGGTGTCGAGCTTCTTGAGTGTTGTTGGAGCTGCACTCATCCAGGCAAGTGGAGAGTATTCCATCACACTCCTGACTTGTGCCTTGTAGATGGTGGAAAGGCTTTGGGGAGTCAGGAGGTGAGTCACTCGCCACAGAATACCCAGCCTCTGACCTGCTCTTGTAGCCACAGTATTTATGTGGCTGGTCCAGTTAAGTTTCTGGTCAATGTGGAATTCTCTTCCACAAACCATTTTTGAAGCAGAGTTTGTAAATTCTTTAAAATAAAATTAGATAGCTGTTTGTAAAAGAGGAATATTAATGGGTTTGGGGAGTGATCAGTAGAGTGGAGAAATAAACCAGCACAGAACGGACGAGCTGAATGGCCCAGTTCTGAGCGGATTATATGACACAGGCAGAGATCAACACTGAGCAATGAATTGAACAGCAGGAGAGAAAAATGTTGCAGTGAGAGGTGTGAAGTGATCAGTGCAGAAAAGTCAGAGCATCAGTGAATGGTTTGCAATGTGCAGCCTGATGAGAGAGCGGACAGCTCAATGACGTGGGTCAATTTGTGCTGTATACTTATTCTGATTTCTATAAAATTGCTTGAGTGCTTATTATGACCAACTTCTCAGTCTGTAAAAGGACCACTTTAAAAGAAAGGCTATATTTGGAGCTGGAATTCAGCTAACACAAGTCTAAATTTCCCTGAGCTGATCTTCCAGCCTAAGACAGCAAAGCAAGTGGGGAGATGATTAACTGCCATTATGGAGGGGATAATTTAAAGACTCCTTAAAGATCCCGCTGTCCATAATTTCTTTAGGATATGGAAACAGGTTCAGACTTGTTACAGTATCTCATAATCATGGACTTGTGAAATACACCCAGTACATTACAGAGTGGATTATGTTTCGGTAGATTGAAGTACTGCTGATTAGAGTAATTGGAGGCAATAAATTAAGAAAGAATGAACTTGCATTTAAAGAGCACCTTTCACATCCTAAGGACGTCCCAAACCTCACTGGCAATGAAGTATTTTTGAAATGTAGTCTCTGCTGCTTGGTTAATCTCTTTTAGTGATGTGGGTTGAGAGATAAATATTGGCCTGGACACCAGGAGAACAACACTGCTCTTTTTCGAATAGTGCCATGGGATCTTTTGCGTCCACCCTGAGAGGACAAATGGGGCCTCAGTTTAACATCTCATTCGAAAGATAGAACCTCCGACAGTGCAAATTCCCTCAGTACTGCCCCTCCGACAGTGCAGCGCTCCCTCAGTACTGACCCCCCCGACAGTGCAAACTCCCTCAGTACTGACCCTCCGACAGTGCAGCGCTCCCTCAGTACTGACCCCCCGACAGTGCAGCGTTCCCTCAGTACTGACCCTCCGACAGTGCAGCGCTCCCTCAGTACTGCCCCTCCGACAGTGCAAACTCCCTCAGTACTGACCCTCCGACAGTGCAGCGCTCCCTCAGTACTGACCCCCCCCGACAGTGCAAACTCCCTCAGTACTGACCCTCCGACAGTGCAGCGCTCCCTCAGTACTGACCCTCCGACAGTGCAGCGCTCCCTCAGTACTGACCCCCCGACAGTGCAGCGTTCCCTCAGTACTGACCCTCCGACAGTGCAGCGCTCCCTCAGTACTGCCCCTCCGACAGTGCAGCGCTCCCTCAGTACTGACCCCCCCGACAGTGCAAACTCCCTCAGTACTGACCCTCCGACAGTGCAGCGCTCCCTCAGTACTGACCCCCCCGACAGTGCAAACTCCCTCAGTACTGACCCTCCGACAGTGCAGCGCTCCCTCAGTACTGACCCTCCGACAGTGCAGCGCTCCCTCAGTACTGACCCCCCGACAGTGCAGCGTTCCCTCAGTACTGACCCTCCGACAGTGCAGCGCTCCCTCAGTACTGCCCCTCCGACAGTGCAGCGCTCCCTCAGTACTGACCCCCCCGACAGTGCAAACTCCCTCAGTACTGACCCTCCGACAGTGCAGCGCTCCCTCAGTACTGACCCCCCCGACAGTGCAAACTCCCTCAGTACTGACCCTCCGACAGTGCAGCGCTCCCTCAGTACTGACCCTCCGACAGTGCAGCGCTCCCTCAGTACTGACCCCCCGACAGTGCAGCGTTCCCTCAGTACTGACCCTCCGACAGTGCAGCGCTCCCTCAGTACTGCCCCTCCGACAGTGCAGCGCTCCCTCAGTACTGACCCCCCCGACAGTGCAAACTCCCTCAGTACTGACCCTCCGACAGTGCAGCGCTCCCTCAGTACTGACCCCCCCGACAGTGCAAACTCCCTCAGTACTGACCCTCCGACAGTGCAGCGCTCCCTCAGTACTGACCCTCCGACAGTGCAGCGCTCCCTCAGTACTGACCCCCCGACAGTGCAGCGTTCCCTCAGTACTGACCCTCCGACAGTGCAGCGCTCCCTCAGTACCGCCCCTTCGACAGTGCAGCGCTCCCTCAGTACCGCCCCTCCGACAGTGCAGCGCTCCCTCGGTACTGACCGCCCGACAGTGCAGCGCTCCCTCAGTACTGACCCTCCGACAGTGCAGCGCTCCCTCAGTACTGACCCTCCGACAGTGCAGCACTCCCTCAGTACTGACCCTCCGACAGTGCAGCGCTCCCTCAGTACCGACCCTCCGACAGTGCAGCGCTCCCTCAGTACTGACCCTCCGACAGTGCAGCACTCCCTCAGTACTGACCCTCCGACAGTGCAGCGTTCCCTCAGTACTGATCCCCCGACAGTGCAGCGCTCCCTCAGTACTGACCCCCCGACAGTGCAGCGCTCCCTCAGTACTGACCCCCCGACAGTGCAGCGCTCCCTCAGTACTGACCCCCCGACAGTGCAGCGCTCCCTCAGTACTGACCCCCCGACAGTGCAGCGCTCCCTCAGTACTGACCCCCCGACAGTGCAGCGGTCCCCCAGTGCTGGCACTGGAGTGTCAGCGTGGATCATGTGCTTAATTCTCTGGGATTTGAACCTTGAATCCACGACCACCTAACTCAAAAGGTGAGAGTGCGACCAGGGAGCCACGGCCAGAGCATCGTATCCTATCCTAAAGGGTACTGGCAAAGTGCAACTTATTCCAAAACTTGTTGGTACCAATCAATACACAGTATAAGCGAATGGCAGCATTGAGGCTGAATAGTTATAAACACAGGAAACGCACGGAGCACAAAGCCTTAAATTTAGCGCAATTTCATAAATACCTTTGAGGTTTTGGCAACATTAACAGTTTAACCCAGAGACTGTCTCAGCCTCTGAAGTGATGCGCTTGTATGTGCCCATTGTAGACCAAACCCTGCATGCTGAATTTAATACAGTAACTTCCAAGGTAATTCAGCCTCACTAAAATTGTAGCTGCAATATTAGAGGTACCTGAATGTTGCCCCAACACATACCATACGACTGCTCTTTTTTTAAAAATTTGTTCATGGGATGTGGGCGTCGCTGGCGAGGCCGGCATTGTTGCCCATCCCTAATTGCCCTTGAGAAGGTGGTGATGAGCCGCCTTCTTGAACCGCTGCAGTCCGTGTGGTGAAGGTTCTCCCACAGTGCTGTTAGGAAGGGAGTTCCAGGATTTTGACCCAGCGATGATGAAGGAACGGCGATATATTTCCAAGTCGGGATGGTGTGTGACTTGGAGGGGAACGTGCAGGTGGTGTTGCTCCCATGTGCCTGCTGCTCTTGTCCTTTTTGGTGGTAGAGGTCGCGGGTTTGGGAGGTACTGTTGAAGAAGCCTTGGTGAGTTGCTGCAGTGCATCCTGTGGATGGTACACACTGCAGCCACAGTGCGCCAGTGGTGAAGGGAGTGAATGTTTAGGGTGGTGGATGGGGTGCCAATCAAGCGGGCTGCTTTGTCCTGGATGGTGTCGAGCTTCTTGAGTGTTGTTGGAGCTGCACTCATCCAGACAAGTGGAGAGTATTCCATCACACTCCTGACTTGTGCCTTGTAGATGGTGGAAAGGCTTTGGGGAGTCAGGAGGTGAGTCACTCGCCGCAGAATACCCAGCCTCTAACCTGCTCTTGTAGCCACAGTATTTATATGGCTGGTGCAGTTAAGTTTCTGGTCAATGGTGACCCCCATGATGTTGATGGTGGGGGATTTGGTGATGGTAATGCCGTTGAACGTCAAGGGGAGGTGGTTAGACTCTCTCTTGTTGGAGATGGTCACTGCCTGGCACTTGTCTGGCGCGAATGTTACTTGCCACTTATGAGCCCAAGCTCGGACTGCTTCATTATCTGAGGGGTTGCAAGTGGAACTGAACACTGTGCAATCAGCAGCGAACATCCCCATTTCTGACCTATCATGGAGGGAAGGTCATTGATGAAGCAGATGAAGATGGCTGGGCCTAGGACACTGCCCTGAGGAACTCCTGCAGCAATGTCCTGGGGCTGAGATGATTGGCCTCCAACAACCACTACCATCTTCCTTTGTGCTAGGTATGACTCCAGCCACTGGAGAGTTTTCCCCCTGATTCCCATTGACTTCAATTTTACTAGGGCTCCTTGGTACCACACCCGGTCAAATGCTGCCTTGATGTCAAGGGCAGTCACTCTCACCTCACCTCTGGAATTCAGCTCTTTTGTCCATGTTTGGACCAAGGCTGTAATGAGGTCTGGAGCCGAGTGGTCCTGGCGGAATCCAAACTGAGCATCGGTGAGCAGGTTATTGGTGAGTAAGTGCCGCTTGATAGCACTGTCGACGACACCTTCCATCACTTTGCTGATGAGAGTAGGCTGATGGGGCGGTAATTGGCCGGATTGGATTTGTCCTGCTTTTTGTGGACAGGACATATCTGGGCAATTCTCCACATTGTCTGGTAGATGCCAGTGTTGCAACTGTGCTGGAACAGTTTGGCTAGAGACGCAGCTAGTTCTGGAGCACAAGACTTCAGCCCCACAGCCAGGATATTGTCGGGGCCCATATCCTTTGTTGTATCCAATGCACTCGGCCGTTTCTTGATATCACATGGAGTGAATCGAATTGGCTGAAGACTGGCTTCTGTGATGCTGGGGATATCGGGAGGAGGCCGAGATGGATCATCCATTTGGCACTTCTGGCTAAAGATGGTTACAAACGCTTCAGCCTTGTCTTTTGCACTCACGTACTGGACTCTGTCATCATTGAGAATGGGGATGTTTGCAGAGCCTCCTCCTCCAGTTAGTTGTTTAATTGTCCACCACCATTCACGACTGGATGTGGAAGGACTGCAGAGCTTTGATCTGATCCATTGGTTGTGGAATCGCTTAGCTCAGTCTATAGCATGTTGCTTCCGCTGTTTAGCATGCATGTAGTCCTGAGTTGTAGCTTCACCAGGTTGGCACCTCATTTTTAGGTACGCCTGGTGCTGCTCCTGGCATGCTCTCTACACTCCTCATTGAACCAGGGTTGATCCCCTGGCTTGTTGGTAATGGTAGAGTGAGGAATATACCGGGCCATGAGGTTACAGATTGTGCTGGAATACAATTCTGCTGCTGCTGACGGCCCACAGTGCCTCATGGATGCCCAGTTTTGAGCTGCTAGATTGGTTCTGAATCTATCCCATTTAGCACGGTGGTAGTGCCACACAACACGTTGGATGGTGTCCTCAGTGCGAAGACGGGACTTCATCTCCACGAGGACTGTGCGGTGGTCACTCCTACCAATACTGTCATGGACAGATGCATCTGCGACAGGTCGACTGGTGAGGACGAGGTCACGTAGGTTTTTCCCTCGTGTTGGTTCGCTCACCACCTGCCGCAGGCCCAGTCTGGCAGCTGTGTCCTTCAGGACTCGGCCAGCTCGGTCAGTAGTGGTGCTCCCAAGCCACTCTTGGTGATGGACATTGAAGTCCCGCACCCAGAGTACATTTTGTGCCCTTGCTACCCTCAGTGCTTCTTCCAAGTGGTGCTCAACATGGAGGAGGACTGATTCATCAGCTGAGGGAGGACGGTAGGTGGTAATCAGCAGGAGGTTTCCTTGCCCATTTTTGACCTGATGCCATGAGATTTCATGGGGTCCGGAGTCAATGTTGAGGACTCCCAGGGCCACTCCCTCCTGACTGTATATCACTGTACCGCCACCTCTGGTGGGTCTGTCCTGCCGGTGGGACAGGACATACCCAGGGATGGTGATGGAAGAGTCTGGGACGTTGGCTGAAAGGTATGATTCTGTGAGTATGGCTATGTCAGGCTGTTGCTTGACTAGTCTGTGGGACAGCTCTCCCAATTTTGGCACAAGTCCCCAGATGTTCGTGAGGAGGACTTTGCAGGGTCGACTGGGCTTGGTGTTTTGCCGTTGTCGTGTCCGGTGCCTAGTGGTCTGATGCTGGGTGGTCCGTCCGGTTTTATTCTTAGTATGACTTTTTTTTTTAAGTGAGATTTTACAACTGAGTGGCTTGCTGGGCCATTTCAGAGGGCAATTAAGAATCAACCACATTGCTGTGGGTCTGGAGTCACATATAGGCCAGACCGGGTAAGGACGGCAGGTTTCCTTCCCTAAAGGACGTTCGTGAACCAGATGGGTTTTTAACGACAATCCGGCAGTTTCATGGCCACCATTACTGATACTAAGGATCTAGAATCATAGAAAGGTTAACAGCACGGAATAAGGCCATTCGGCCCATCGAGTTCATGCCGGCTCTCTGCAAGAGCAATCCAGCTAGTCCCACACTCCCCCGCCCTATCCCCGTAGCCCTGCAAATGTTTTCCTTTCAACTACTTATCCAGTTCCCTTTTGAAGGCCATGATTGAATCTGCCTCCACCACCCCCTCGGGCAGTGCATTCCAGATCCAAACCACTCGCTGTGTAAAAAAGGATTTCTTCGACACCTTTGGTTCTTTTGCCAATCACCTTAAATCAGTGTCCTCTGGTTCTTGACCCTTCAGCCAATGGGAACAGTTTCTCTCTATCTACTTTGTCAAGACCCTTCATGATTTTGAATACCTCGATCAAATCTCCTCGCAACCATCTCTGTTCCAAGGAGAACAACCCCAGCTTCTCCAGTCTGTCCACATAACTAAAGTCCCTCATCCCTGGAATCATTCCAGTAAATCTCTTCTGCACCCTCTCTAAGGCCTTCACATCTTTCCTAAAGTGCAGTGCCCAGAACTGGACACAATACTCCAGTTGTGGCTGAACCAGTGTTTTATAAAGGTTCATCATGACTTCCATACTTTTGTACTCTATGCCTCTATTTATAAAGCCCAGGACCCCGTATGCTTTTTAACCGCTTTCTCAACCTGCCCTGCCACCTTCAAAGATTTGTGTACATATACCCACAGATCTCTCTGTTCCTGTACCCCTTTTAGAATTGTGCCCTCTAGTTTATATTGCCTTTCCTCGTTCTTCCTACCAAAATGTATCACTTTGCAATTTTCTGCATTAAATTTCATCTGCCACGTGTCCGCCCATTCCACCAGCCTGTCTGTATCCTCTTGAAGTCTATCACTATCCTCCTCACTGTTTACTACACTTCCAAGTTTAGTGTTGTCTGCAAATTTGGAAATTGTGCCCTGTACACCCAAGTCCAAGTCATTAATATATATCAAGAAAAGCAGTGGTCCCAGCACTGACCCCTGGGGTACACCACTGTACACCTCCCTCCAGTCCGAAAAACAACCGTTCACCACTACTCTCTTTCCTGTCACTTAGCCAATTCTGTATCCATGCTGCCACTGCCCCCTTTATTCCATGGGCTTCAATCTTGATTACAAGCCTATTATGCGGCACCTTATCAAACGCCTTTTGAAAGTCCATATACACCACATCAACTACATTGCCCTCATCGACCCTCTCTGTTATCGCATCAAAAAACTCAATCAAGTTAGTTAAACACGATTTGCCTTTAACAAATCTGTGCTGGCTTTCCCTAATCAATCCACACTTGTCCAAGTGACTGTTCATTCTGTCACGGATTATTGTTTCTAAAAGTTTCCCACGGCTGAGGTTAAACTGACTGGCCTGTAGTTGCTGGGTTTATCCTTACACCCTTTTTTGAACAAGGGTGTAACATTTGCAATTCTCCAGTCCTCTGGCACCACCCCGTACTTAAGGATGATTGGAAGATTATGGCCAGTCCCTCTGCAATTTCCACCGAGGATGCATTCCATCCAGACCGGGTGATTTATCTACTTTAAGTACAGCCAGCCATTCTAGTACCTCTTCTTTATCAATTTTCCAGTATCTCAACTACCTCTTCCTTTACTGTGACTTTGGCAGCATTTTCTTCCTTGGTAAAGACAGATACAAAGTCCTCATTCAGTACCTCAGCCATCCCCTCTGCCTCCATGAGTAGATCTCCTGTTTGGTCCCTAATCGGCCCTACCCGAAAAAATATGGGGGGCTACGGGGATAGGGCAGGAGAGTGGAACTAGCTGATTGCTCAAGCATAGAGCCGGTGTGGACTCGATGGGTCGAATGGCCTACTTCCGCGTTGTAACCTTCTATGATTCTATGATACCCCTCCTCTAACTACCCGTTTACTGTTTACAGCCTGTGGAAGACTTTTGAATTCCCTTTTGTGTTGGCTGCCAGTCTATTCTCATACTCTCTCTTTGCCCCTCTTATTTCCTTTTTCACTTCCCCTCTGAACTTTCGATATTCAGCCTGGTTCTCACTTGTTTTATCAACCTGACATCTGTCATATGCCCCTTTTTTCTGCTTCATCTTACTCTCTATCTCTTTCTTCATCCAGGGAGCTCTGGCTTTAATTGCCCTCCTTTCCCCCTCGTGGGAATGTCCCGAGACTGTACCCGAACCATCTCCTCTTTAAAGGCCGCCCACTGTTCAATTACAGTTTTGCCTGCCAATCTATGATTCCAGTTTACCCGGGCCAGATCTGTTCTCATCCCATTGAAATTGGCCATCCTCCAATTGAGTATTTTTACTTTAGACTGGTCCTTGTCCTTTTCCATAGCTATTCTAAACCTTATGATATTATGATCGCTGTTCCCTAAATGTTCTCCCACTGACACTTGACCCACCTCATTCCCTCGAACCAGATCCAGCAATGCCTCCTTCCTCGTTGGGCCAGAAACGTACTGGATCAAGAAAGTTCTCCTGAACACACTTCAAAAATTCCTCCCCCTCTTTGCCCCTTATATTATTACTATCCCAGTCTATATTAGGATAGTTAAGGTCTCCAGTTATCACTACTCTAGGGCTTTTGCACCTCTCTAATTTCTCTGCAAATTTGCTCCTCTATATCCTTCCCACTAGTTGGTGGCCTATAGAATACACCCAGTAGTGTAATGGCACCTCTATTGTTTCTTAACTCTAACCAAATAGATTCTGTCCTTGACCCCTCCAGGACATCCTCTCTCTCCAGCACTGCAATATTCTCCTTAATCAATACTGCCACCACCCCCTGCCCCCAACTCTTTTCTTTATCTTTCCTGAACACCTTGTATCCAGGAATATTTAGTACCCAATCCTGCCCTTTTTTGAGCCAGGTCTCCGTTATCGCCACAACGGTGGCCTGCAGCTCACCGACCTTGTTTACCACACTTCGTGTGTTTACACACATGCACTGTAAACCCGTCTTAGACTTTCTTGTATTCTCTCTTAGTCTGATCCCACCTAATACCGTACTATTTCTTATTCTAGTGCTATCTGTCTCTCCCAATCCTTTGCAAACCTTGTTTCTCCTTTCCGATGCTACATCCTGATGCCCATCCCCCTGCCAAATTAGTTTAAACCCTCCCCCACTGCACTAGTGAACCTCCCCGCGAGGACATTGGTCCCAGCTCTGCTGAGGTGCAACCCATCCGGCCTGTACAGGTCCCACCTCCCCCAGAACTGGTCCCAATGCCCCAGGAATCTAAAGCCCTCCCTCCTGCACCATCTCTCCAGCCACGCATTCATCTGCTCTGTCCTCCTATTTCTAGTCTCGCTAGCGCGTGGCACTGGGAGTAATCCGGAGATTACTACCCTTGAGGTCCTGCTTATTAATCTCTTTCCTAACTCCTTAAGATCTGCCTGCAGGACCTCATCCCTCTTTCTACCTATGTCGTTGGTACTGATATGGACCACGACCTCTGGCTGTTCACCCTCCCCCTTCAGAATGTTCTGCAGCCACTCAGTGACATCCTTGACCCTGGCACCAGGGAGGCAACTTACCATCCTGGAATCTCGTCTAACTACATTTGTACACAACAACTTGCATTTATATAGCACCTTTAACGTAGTAAAACGTCCCAAGGCGCTTCACAGGAGCGTTACTGAACAAAATTTGACACCAAGCGACATAAGGAGATATTAGGACAGGTGACCAAAAGCTTGGTCAAAGAGGTAGGTTTTAAGGAGCGTCTTAAGAGAGGAGAGAGAGGCGGAGAGAAGGGAAGAGGTTTCGGGAGGGAATTCCAGAGCTTAGGGCCTAGGCAGCTGAAGGCACGGCCGCCAATGGTGGAGTGATTAAAATGGGGGATGTGCAAGAGGCCAGAATTGGAGAAGCGCAGAGATCTTGGAGGGTTGTAGGGCTGGAGAAGTTACAGAGATAGGGAGGGATTTGAAAACAAGGATGAGAATTTTAAAATCGAGGCGTTTCCGGACCGGGAGCCGATGTAGGTCAGCGAGCACAGGGTGATGGGAGAACGGGACTTGGTGCGAGTTAGGATACGGGCAACAGAGTTTTGGATGAGCTCAAGTTTGTGGAGAGTGGAAGATGGGAGGGCGGCCTGGGAGCATTGGAATAGTCAAGTCTAGAGGTAACACGACAGTAACAGCATTATAAATAGCCACACTGTATACCACTGGTTAAGTTGCTGCAGTGCTATCATGGACAGTTCTCAGGATATACATTCTGAGCATTCAAGCCCAAATATAGCCACAGCCTGCTGGGAACTTAGCATTGAAATGCTCTCCAAAAGATAGACATACAGTAACAAGGCAACCACTTGACAGACATGAGATTCTAGTTTGTTGCATCCCTAATGACGGATCTGTTGGGAGCTGAGAAAATTAAGCAAACTGCACTCCCTTTTCCTGCAGCCTGCTCAGATTACCAGAATATCTCTTCAATCCACACATCCGATTTCAGTATAAACTAAGAAATGTGCCTCTTGTCTGGTGCTAAGGTCGTCATTAGCACATTACAGCTGCAGTTTAACAGCACAGCAGCTGCCTGAATATCATCAGCATGTCCAGTAATACCAACTTAAACTGTCAGCCACGGTCATTTTATGACTTAGCAAATAGGCATGTTGCTGGGAGCATTACAGTCAGTTAATTAAGACTCTGCAAAGAAGGACTGCAGTTTATGAAAGCATTTCAACTCCATCACCAAAACACAACAGATTTTACTTCAAACTTGTTTAATTCAGCATCACTGAAAGAACGGCCCAAGGACAAACCACAAATAAGACACTGAAGGTCACAAAAGCAGAAATATATTTGCACTATTGCAAATTAAGTAAATATTATTGCAATAGGACACACACTGATATACACCATACACAGAGCCACAGTATGAAGCAGTGTGTAACAATGAATAAAATAAACCAGCCATATATCTCGAGAAATGGAAAATTTATCAACACTGCTTCCTATGCCCTCTCTCCACACCAACCCCAGGCTTTGGGAATGATAGCTGATGTGAAAAATTCTTCCACATCCATTTAAATATCATTGCTGAGATGGGTCCTTGCTGTACATGCCTGCTAAATGTGCACTGCCTGCCTCTGTTTCATAGCATCATAGTAGGTACAGCACAGGAGGAGCCATTCGGCCCATCATGCCTGTGCTCTTCGAAAGAGCTATCCAACTCGTCCCATTCCCCTGCTCTTTCCCCACAGCCCTATAATACTATTATCAAGCAATCCAGCCAGTCCCACTCCCCCGCCCTTTCCCCGTAGCTCTACAAATTTTTTCCTTTCAAGTATTTACCCAGTTCCCTTTTGAAGGCCATGATTGAATCTGCCTCCACCACCCCCTCAGGCAGTGCATTCCAGATCATAACCACTCGCCATGTAAAAAAGGTTTTTCCTCATAGATAGGGCTTTAAACTAAATAAGGGGGAGGAGGGTCCCAGTGGAGAGAAATCTAGAACGCTAAAGAGAAAAGACAAGGAAGCAGTGCAGGAAAGTGATTGGGGTAAGGATAACCAGATTGTGTCAGGAAGGGACAGAGCGTACAAACAAAAGACAACAAATAGGGTCCGGGTAAGAAAAAATGTTAAGAGGTCTAAAAATGTCAAAAAGGCAAATTTAAAGGCACTGTATCTGAATGCACGAAGCATTCGTAATAAGGTAGACGAATTAACAGCGCAAATAGATGTAAACGGATACGATATAATTGCGATTACAGAGACATGGCTGCAGGGTGACCAAGGCTGGGAGCTGAATATCCAAGGGTATTCGATATTTAGGAAGGACAAGCAAAAAGGAAAAGGAGGTGGGGTGGCGTTGTTAGTAAAGGATGAAATCAGAGCAATAGTGAGGAAGGATATTGGCTCAGAAAACCAAGATGTAGAATCAGTCTGGGTGGAGTTAAGAAGCACCAAGGGGCAGAAAACACTGGTGGGAGTTGTCTATAGGCCTCCAAACAGTAGTGGTAATGTAGGGGATGGGATCAAACAGGAAATTAGAGATGCATGTAACAAGGGTACTACAGTAATCATGGGTGACTTTAATCTACATATAGACTGGCCAAACCAAATTAGCAATAATACTGTGGAGGATGAATTCCTGGAGTGTGTACAAGATGGTTTTTTAGACCAGTACGTTGAGGAGCCAACCAGGGAACAGGCTATCCTAGATTGGGTATTGTGCAATGAGAAGGGGTTAATTAATAATCTTGTTGTGCGGGGTCCTTTAGGGAAGAGTGACCATAACATGGTAGAATTCTTCATTAAGGTGGAAAGTGAAGTAGTCCAATCCGAAACTAGGGTCCTAAATCTAAACAAAGGAAACTACGAAGGTATGAGGAGTGAGTTGGCTATGATAAATTGCGAAGCTTCATTAAAAGGCATGACGGTGGATAGGCAATGGTTAACATTTTAAGAAACGAATGCATGAGTTGCAACAATTATACATTCCTTTCTGGTACAAAAGCACAAAAGGAAATGCGGCCCAACCATGGCTAACAAAAGAAATTAAGGATAGTATTAGATCCAAAGAGGAGTCATATAAAGTTGCCAGAAAAAGTAGCAAGCCTGAGGATTGAGAGCAGTTTAGAATTCAGCAAAAAAGGACCAAGAGATTGATTAAGAGGGGAAAATAGAGAATGAGAGTAAACTGTCTTCACTGAAGAGGACACAAAAAACTTCCCAGAAATGCTAGGGAACCAAGGGACTAGTGAGAAGGAGGAATTAAAGGAAATTAGTATTAGTAAAAAAATAGTGCTGGAGAAATTAATGGGACTGAAAGCTGATAAATCCTCAGGGCCTGATAATCTGCAGCTCAGAGTATTAAAAGAGGTAGCCATGGAAATAGTGGATGCATTAGTTGTCATCTTTCAAAATTCTATAGATTATGGAACAGTTCCTGCAGATTGGAGGGTGGCAAATGTAACCCCACTATTTAAAAAAGGAGGGAGAGAAAACAGGGAACTACAGATCGGTTAGCTTAACATCAGTAGTAGGGAAAATGCTAGAGTCAATTATAAAGGATGTGATAACAGGACACTTAGAAAATATCAACGG
Organism: Heptranchias perlo; assembly: GCF_035084215.1. Taxonomy (NCBI): domain Eukaryota; kingdom Metazoa; phylum Chordata; class Chondrichthyes; order Hexanchiformes; family Hexanchidae; genus Heptranchias; species Heptranchias perlo. The sequence goes on along the minus strand of NC_090342.1, from coordinate 776,838 downwards.
GATTAGAAAAAGTCAACATGGGTTTATGAAAGGGAAATCATGTTTGACAAACCTACTGGAGTTTTTTGAGGATGTAACTGGTGGAATAGAAAAGGGGGAACCAGTGGATGTGGTTTATTTGGATTTTCAGAAGGCCTTTGATAAGGTCCCACACAAGAGGTTAGTGTGCAAAATTAAAGCACATGGGATTGGGGGTAATATACTGGCATGGATTGAGAATTGGTTGACAGACAGGAAACAGAGAGTAGGAATAAACGGGTCTTTTTCCAGGTGGCAGGCAGTGACTAGTGGGGTACCGCAGGGATCAGTGCTTGGGCCCCAGCTATTCACAATATATATCAATGATTTGGATGAGGGAACTAAATGTAACATTTCCAAGTTTGCAGATGACACAAAGCTGGGGTGGAATGTGAGCTGTGAGGAGGATGCAAAGAGGCTCCAATGTGATTTAGACAAGTTGGATGAGTGGGAAACAGAGAGTAGGAATAAATGGGTCTTTTTTGGGGTGGCAGGCAGTGACTTTTTTTTTTATTCGTTCACGGGATGTGGGCGTCACTGGCAAGGCCGGCAAGTGACTCACCTCCTGACTCCCCAAAGCCTTTCCACCATCTACAAGGCACAAGTCAGGAGTGTGATGGAATACTCTCCACTTGCCTGGATGAGTGCAGCTCCAACAACACTCAAGAAGCTCGACACCATCCAAGATAAAGCAGCCCGCTTGATTGGCACCCCATCCACCACCCTAAACATTCACTCCCTTCACCACTGGCGCACTGTGGCTGCAGTGTGCACCATCCACAGGATGCACTGCAGCAACTCGCCAAGGCTTCTTCAACAGCACATCACAAACCCGCGACCTCTACCACCTAGAAGGACAAGGGCAGCAGGCGCATGGGAACAACACCACCTGCACGTTCCCCTCCAAGTCACACACCATCCCGACTTGGAAATATATCGCCGTTCCTTCATTGTCGCTGGGTCAAAATCCTGGAACTCCCTTCCTAACAGCACTGTGGGAGAACCGTCACCACACAGACTGCAGCGGTTCAAGAAGGCGGCTCACCACCACCTTCTCAAGGGTGATTCAGGATGGGCAATAAATGCCGGCCTCGCCAGCGACGCCCACATCCCATGAATAAATTTTTTAAAAACACTGCCGACCTGCACCGACACCCCACCAACTGCCACCGACTCACCACCAAATAACACCACACTCTGCCAATTCCATGTGTGCACCAATACACTGCCAACCTACATAAACACACCAGCAACTCCTGTTTACAATCTGTGTACATCCCTGTGTGTGCATTAGAATGTCACTAACACAAGTGCCAGTTCACGCCTACTTTTGTTGCCAGGGAAGGTAGAACAGTGCAGGAGGCTAAGCAGGCAGGGAGCACAACTTTCCCAAAGTTAGCTGCTACATTTTTCTAACATTTTGGTGAATATACCCAGCACTGTACAAGATGGGATGTATAATATTGGTTGTGGACTGGACCAGCAACCCAGGGGTCGTGAGATCAAATTTCACCACAGCAGAGCTTCGAAACTAAAGTCAAAAGGTCTGGTAGTTTGGGGATAGCATCACAAAAATATCCATGAAGCTGTTGGATTTTCATAAAAACCCAACTGGATGACTAATGTCCCTCAGCAAAGGGAAGCTGTCACCCCCACCTGGTCTGTTCTACACATGACTCAAGTGACACACTGCCTGGCTGATCTCCGAGCGCCCAGTAACGGGCAATAAATACGGCCGTGCCAACGTAGCCCAGATTCCAAGAACAAATTTAAAAAGCTTTAACATGAGGTGATGTTCCTAAAAAAAGCCCAAATTTCTCTTTCCCACAAGTCCTGCAACTCAGGCTATAGCGTCACCTGGAACAATCAAAGGGCATTATTCTCAAATAGCCCTGCACACGTCAATCTCAAACATTCATAAGATGATCAGAGACACTTATTCTTTTATAACATTAGATGACCAGGATTGTTGCAATTGAGGCACAAATTAAGATGGAACTAAGTAATGAATACTCAAAAAGCAAACCGTAGTCTTGGCAGGCAGACTATCTGGTGAGGGGCACCGCTTTTCATTACAGTGTTAAAGAAAGAACTTGTGTCTATCACAACCTCAGGATATCCCAACGCTTTACAGCCAACAAAGAACTTTGGAAGTGTAGTCACTGTTGTAATGTAGGAAACACAGCAGCCAATTTGCGCACAGCAAGATCCCACAAACAGCGATGTGATAATGACCAGATAATCTGTTTTTAGTGATGTTGGTTAAGGGATAAATATTGGCCCCAGGACACGGGGAGAACTCGCCTGCTCTTCTTCGAATAGTGCCATGGGCTTAACATCTTATCCAGAAGAGGGCACCTCAGACAGTGCAGCGCTCCCTCAGTACTGACCCTCCGACAGTGCGGCTCTCCCTCAGTACCGACCCTCCGACAGTGCGGCTCTCCCTCAGTACCGACCCTCCGACAGTGCGGCGCTCCCTCAGTACCGACCCTCCGACAGTGCGGCGCTCCCTCAGTACCGACCCTCCGACAGTGCGGCGCTCCCTCAGTACCGACCCTCCGACAGTGCGGCGCTCCCTCAGTACCGACCCTCCGACAGTGCGGCGCTCCCTCAGTACCGACCCTCCGACAGTGCGGCGCTCCCTCAGTACCGACCCTCCGACAGTGCGGCGCTCCCTCAGTACCGACCCTCCGACAGTGCGGCGCTCCCTCAGTACCGACCCTCCGACAGTGCGGCGCTCCCTCAGTACCGACCCTCCGACAGTGCGGCGCTCCCTCAGTACCGACCCTCCGACAGTGCGGCGCTCCCTCAGTACCGACCCTCCGACAGTGCGGCGCTCCCTCAGTACCGACCCTCCGACAGTGCGGCGCTCCCTCAGTACTGACCCTCCGACAGTGCGGCGCTCCCTCAGTACTGACCCTCCGACAGTGCAGCGCTCCCTCAGTACTGACCCTCCGACAGTGCAGCGCTCCCTCAGTACCGACCCTCCGACAGTGCAGCGCTCCCTCAGTACTGACCCTCCGACAGTGCAGCGCTCCCTCAGTACTGACCCTCCGACAGTGCAGCGCTCCCTCAGTACTGCAGTGAAGTGTCAGCCTGGATTTTGGGCTCAAGTCTCTCGAGTGGGTCTTGAACCCACGACCTTCTGACTCAGAGGTGAGAGTGAGACTCACTGAGCCACGGCTGACACAGTTAGGGATGGAGATCCACAATTGCCTGAGACTAAACGCACAAAACGGTACGAAATCCATGTTCATCTTTCATCGCCGAGTTTCAGCAAGGTGTAAAGTTCTGATGTTTGTGTCAGCTTTCTTTATAATGAGCTTTTTATAGTGTGAAATCCCTAAATCTAAACCTTCTAGCATCATACGGGAAGGAATCATGTCTCCTTGTGTTCGTTGTTATTTTCACAGGGCCTGTTGGCAAAGTGCACAATTTCTCACTGCCTGAGACTGTGGGACCTGAGCCAGTGATCAGCGTCTGCAGTCAACATTCTGCAGCCAAACTGAACACCACAATTACAAAAAGAGTCAAGATGGAGCCACAGAGACTGTGATTACATAACAGAAACTGTGTCATCCATAAGGAACATAGGAACAGGAGGAGGCCATTCAGCCCCTCGAGCCTGTTCTGCCATTCAATTAGACCATGGCTGACCTGTATCTTAACTCCATTTACCCGTCTTGGTTCCATATCCCTTAATACCTTGGCTAGCAAAAATCCATCAATCTCAGTTTTGAAATTTTCAATTGACCCCCCCGCCAGCCTCAACAGCTTTTTGGCCGGGGGGGTGGGGGGGGGGGGCGGGGGGGGGGAGTTCCAGATTTCTACTACCCTTTGTGTGAAGAAGTGCTTCCTGACATCACCCCTGAACGACCTAGCACCATCCCTAATAAAAAATATTGATTATCGATTGGCCCAGTGCCATCTCTAATAAATAATATTGATTATCGATTGGCCTAATACCATCCTTAATAAACAGTATTGATTATCGATTGGCCCAACACCATCCTTAATAAACAGTATTGATTATCGATTGGCCCAACACCATCCTTAATAAACAGTATTGATTATCGATTGGCCCAACACCATCCCTAATACACCATACCGATTACTATGGAAGATTCAGTGCCAGTAAATGCTCAGCTGGCAATAGTGTGAATGAACGTTATTGATGCCCGCGTCACATCAGTTATTCGCTCTCTAGGATCTCTCTTACAACTTTGTGCTACGAGTGAGGCAGACTTAAGAAAATCTTAATTTATATTGTCACAGTGTTCCGTGCTGGTAATAAATCAGTGCCCGAGTACCACTTAACAACTTCCTTTGGAGAAGCGGATGGGTGGGATTTAACTGGTACAAGACAATGACTCGAGTTAATGGCCCTTTCACCAATTAAAGAATTATAAATCACAACACCATCACTTGCGTTACTGGCTCGATGTGTTCACTTTTCCCACAGGATAAATTAACATGTGAAACAGGTGCATCCAATTGTTTGAAACTGAAATTGCGTCATAACTCGAGCTGTTTCGAGTTGGAGCTTTCAAAGTCTAAAATGCATTAAAGTTGGGGCAATGACCTCGAATGGAGAAAATACCAACAATGGGATTTACATCAACACACTTGGTTTAGCTTGAAAGGTGTTAGTACCCGCACTGGATCATTTGAAAAGAATAGCTGGAATATTTTTGATATATATTAATGACCTGGACTTGGGTGTACAGGACATAATTTCAAAGTTTGCAGATGACATGAAAGTTGGAAATGTAGTAAACAATGTGGAAGATAGTAACAGACTTCAGGAGAACACATACAGACTGGTAAAATGGGCAGACACGTGGCAGATGCAATTTGATGCAGAGAAGTGTGAAGTGATACAATCTGGAGGCAATATAAACTAAATGGTACAATTTTAAAGGGGATGCAGGAACAGAGAGACCTGGGGGTGTATGTACATAAATCTTTGAAGGTGACAGGACAAGTTGAGAAGACTGTTAAAAAAGCATATGGACTCCTGGGCTTTATAAATAGAGGCACAGAGTACAAAAGCAAGGAAGTTATGCTAAACCTTTATAAAACAATGGTTCGGCCTCAGCTGCAGTATTGTGTTCAATTCTGGGCACCGCACTTTAGGAAGGATGTGAAGGCCTTAGAGAGGGTGCAGAGGAGATTTACCAGACTGAAACCAGCGATGAGGGACTTTAGTTAAGTTGAGGGACTGGAGAAACTGGGAATGTTCTCCTTAGAGCAGAGAAGGTTAAGAGGAGATTTGATTGAGTTGTTCAAAATCATGAATAGTTTTGATAGAGTAAATAAGGAAAAACTGTTTCCAGTGGCAGAAGGGTCGGTAACCAGAGGACACAGATTTAAGGTGATCGGCAAAAGAACCAGAGGCGACATGAGGAAACATTTTTTTACGCAGTGAGTTGTTCTGATCTGGAATGCGCTGCCTGAAAGGGCGGTGGAAGCAGATTCAATAATAACTTTCAAAAGGGAATTGGATAAATACTTGAAGGGAAAAAAATTGCAAGGCTATGGAGAAAGAGCGGGGAGTGGGACTAATTGGATAGCTCTTTCAAAGAGCCAGCACAGGCACAATGGGCTGAATGGCCTTCTCCTGTGCCGTTGCATACGACGATAAAACATCCACTCAACTAGACGTTTACAGTACAAAAGGAGGGTAGAGTAGTGGTTCGAGTACTGAACCAGTAACTCAGAGGCCATGAGTTCAAATCCCACCACAGCAATTTGTGAAACTGAATTCAATAAATTTGGTAATTTGTGGGCTCGTGCCTGAAAATAAATGACCATGAAAGATGCAGGGACGGTCATAAAAACCCAACACGGGGACCTACCCCCCGTACGTGGCCTGGGCCGACACGTAACCACTCTACTTGGTTGACTCTTAATACTTTCAGGGAAACTAGTGATGGGTAATGGTAAGGCCATGCCAATGTCTCCGATACTGCAAGAACACATCATAACAAAAATAAATTACATTTTTCCCACTCTTTGCTAGAACAATCCTAAACTAATCCTCCTGCTCAGCTTTTCCACTTTCTCTTAAAAGATGCCCAGGTTTTTGCCTCATCCACTCCCTGTGGCTAAAACATTCCGTGTTCCAACATCTGAGTAAAGAAATCTCTCCAAACCTCTCTCTTCACTCGATTTTCGTTTTAAGTTGATGACCAACTCCCCAAGCTGGAGGAATTCGTGCTCCAGTGGGAATAGTCCCTGTATCTCAAGTCCCTCCTCATAACTCCAGTCTCCCATCCCTGGCACCATCCTGGTGAATCTACGCTGTTCGCATTCTATGGCTTTAATGTCCTTTCGATAATGGCACACAGTCCTTTGCATAGTGTGGCCTCACTAGTGTTTTGTATAATTCATCATTGCTTCTTTACTCTTGTACTCTCTGCTGCTGTTTATAAAGCCTTGAGAATGCTGTTTCCCTTTTGCCGGCTGTTTCTACCTGCACTCGCACTTCCAGGGAATGATATATTAGAACCCAGAGGCCCCTCTGACGATCACCAACTTTCTATCGCTCACACCAGTGTTAGAGAGCATGACAGCTACACTTTGGAATGACATTAGTCATATAACGGCTGGATTTAGGGCCAGAGCTGTTTGCTACAAATCATTTCTAGACAGTGATCAACTGAACAGATTTGTGGCAAATGGCAGCCAGTCAGCTACTGGAGGAAGGGTCACTGTCACAGCTCTTGGACTGGGGACCTTACACCAGGCCGAAAAAGCTCGGTCATCAATCAGCTGCTTCCAAATACAGCTGCAGCTCCTGTCATTCAAAGTGCTTGTGTTCTGTTACCCTTGTTCTGTTGGTTTTTAATATCAGTTTCCAATTATTTGATGTGCAGAAACCAACTCCAATGTCCCAACGAAACTGGCAGCTGCTCGACTGAACCTGGTTAAAGTTGCAGAAATCAACCCCACCTTACACATTGCGTCTCCGAGTCACAGACGCAAACCAGGAAAACAACACTTCTCAATTTTTGTAAATTGAAAGGTCCTCTCAATCCCCCTCAAAGTCTTTTCAAAACGGGTGAATGACCCACAGTCCTGCCCACAGTACGTCAGAGAGACTTGGAAACGGACTCTTATTTGTGTATGTTGCAAAGTATCTTTTTCCACTGGCGTCTGTGATCTGTTCGCCTTAGTCTCTGATAAAGACCTCGCTCTCTCTCTCTCACCGAGAGACCTCGCTCTCTCTCACCGAGAGACCTCGCTCTCTCTCTCTCTCTCTCTCCCCCTCACCGAGAGACCTCGCTCTCTCTCTCTCTCTCTCTCTCCCTCACCGAGAGACCTCGCTCTCTCTCTCTCTCTCTCTCTCCCTCACCGAGAGACCTCGCTCTCTCTCACCGAGAGACCTCGCTCTCTCTCTCTCACCGAGAGACCTCGCTCTCTCTCTCTCTCCCTCACCGAGAGACCTCGCTCTCTCTCTCTCTCTCTCTCCCTCACCGAGAGACCTCGCTCTCTCCCTCTCTCTCTCTCTCACCGAGAGACCTCGCTCTCTCTCTCTCACCGAGAGACCTCGCTCTCCCTCTCTCTCTCCCTCACCGAGAGACCTCGCTCTCCCTCCCTCTCTCCCTCACCGAGAGACCCCTCTCTCCCTCACCGAGAGACCCCTCTCTCCCTCACCGAGAGACCCCTCTCTCCCTCACCGAGAGACCCCTCTCTCCCTCACCGAGAGACCCCTCTCTCCCTCACCGAGAGACCCCTCTCTCCCTCACCGAGAGACCCCTCTCTCCCTCACCGAGAGACCCCTCTCTCCCTCACCGAGAGACCTCGCTCTCTCTCTCTCTCTCTCTCTCTCACCGAGAGACCTCGCTCTCTCTCTCTCTCTCTCACCGAGAGACCTCGCTCTCTCTCTCTCACCGAGAGACCTCGCTCTCTCTCTCTCACCGAGAGACCTCGCTCTCTCTCTCTCACCGAGAGACCTCGCTCTCTCTCTCTCACCGAGAGACCTCGCTCTCTCTCTCTCACCGAGAGACCTCGCTCTCCCTCTCTCTCTCCCTCACCGAGAGACCCCTCTCTCCCTCACCGAGAGACCCCTCTCTCCCTCACCGAGAGACCTCGCTCTCTCTCTCTCTCTCTCTCTCTCACCGAGAGACCTAGCTCTCTCTCTCTCTCTCTCACCGAGAGACCTCGCTCTCTCTCTCTCTCTCTCTCACCGAGAGACCTCGCTCTCTCTCTCTCTCTCTCTCACCGAGACCTCGCTCTCTCTCTCTCTCTCTTTATGCAGGTGCAGCAGGTGATCAAGAAAGCCAACGGAATGTTGGCTTTTATTGCTAGGGGGATAGAATATAAAAACAAGGAGGTATTGCTGCAGTTATATAAGGTAATGGTGAGACCGCACCTGGAATACTGCATACAGTTTTGGTCTCCATACTTAAGAAAAGACATACTTGCTCTCGAGGCAGTACAAAGAAGGTTCACTCGGTTAATCCCGGGGATGAGGGGGCGGACATATGAGGAGAGGTTGAGTAGATTGGGACTCTACTCATTGGAGTTCAGAAGAATGAGAGGCGATCTTATTGAAACATATAAGATTGTGAAGGGTCTTGATCGGGTGGATGCGGTAAGGATGTTCCCAAAGATGGGTGAAACTAGAACTAGGGGGCATAATCTTAGAATAAGGGGCTGCTCTTTCAAAACTGAGATGAGGAGAAACTTCTTCACTCAGAGGGTGGTAGGTCTGTGGAATTTGCTGCCCCAGGAAGCTGTGGAAGCTACATCATTAGATAAATTTAAAACAGAAATAGACAGTTTCCTAGAAGTAAAGGGAATTAGGGGTTATGGGGAGCGGGCAGGAAATTGGACATGAAGCTGAGTTCGGATCGGTCAATGCCCTGTGGGTGGCGGAGAGGGCCCAGGGGCTATGTGGCCGGGTCCTGCTCCGACTTCTTGTGTTCTTTAGATTTGTGGTTGGGATCAGATCAGCCATGATCTTATTGAATGGCGGAGCAGGCTCGAGGGGCCGATTGGCCTACTCCTGCTCCAATTTCTTATGTTCTTATGTTCTTATGTTCTCTCTCACCGAGAGACCTCGCTCTCTCTCTCTCTCTCACCGAGAGACCTCGCTCTCCCTCTCTCTCTCTCTCACCGAGAGACCTCGCTCTCTCTCTCTCACCGAGAGACCTCGCTCTCTCTCTCTCACCGAGAGACCTCGCTCTCTCTCTCTCACCGAGAGACCTCGCTCTCTCTCCCTCACCGAGAGACCTCGCTCTCTCTCTCTCACCGAGAGACCTCGCTCTCTCT